>NC_056436.1:17070221-17077721 GCF_018296145.1 Oncorhynchus tshawytscha | reverse complement strand
GTGTGTGTGTTGGTGTGTATCCGTGTGTGTGTGTGTGAGTGTGTGTGTGTGGTGGCACCGTCTGCATCCTCAGCCACAAACATGCAGCCTTGTTGAGAGCCGAGCAGCATAGCACGGCGTAGAGGGAAATAGTGAGCAAACAGTCAACTCTGTCTTTTACAGTTTGATTAGGTATTTCCTCTGGCTTTCATTGCTACCCCAGACGCCTTCCTTAACCCCATTCCCCGTGTAGCACAGATGTAGCAGCACCACTATGAATGGTCTTAATTGGCCCAGAGGAGATCTTTCTATCTGGACAGAATTAGAGGAGCTTTCATGATTTAAATGAGAACGTTTATGGTGCCAGTAAAAATCAAATAAATATAAAATCAGTCAAAGATTACGTGTCTTAATTAGCCACCTCTGTGTGTGTGTGAGAGAGAGAGAGAGAGAGAGAGAGAGAGAGAGAGAGAGAGAGAGAGAGAGAGAGAGAGAGAGAGAGAGAGAGAGACAGAGAGAGAGAGAGAGAGAGAGAGAGAGAGAGAGAGAGAGAGAGAGACAGAGAGAGAGACAGAGAGAGAGAGAGAGAGGTGAAAAGCATTGTAGAGTTTAAACGTTATCACATTTGTATGTGTGAATAGAGGGTTGTTATCTTCAGGGTTTATTTGCAGTGTGGAAAATGTGAACAGTCTTGCTTTATTAAAAGTCTGTTTGTAGTGACGAGCAAATTAAACAGAGGAGGAAAGCAGTGGAACACTTTTACCCCAAGATATTAACATGACAAAAGTTAGCCTAGAATAGTGACACACTCCCCGGGCCATATTATATAACCAAATCTGTGGGCCTGTTTTCTGGGCTTGCCACTCGCCAGCAAGACACAATCTGATTGGCCAAATACCTGTCAGCAGCAATTCCACTCCCCTTTGAGAGAAACAAGTTTGAGTGGAGTGTCTCTGAAATGAAAAAACATGTGTTGCTCTTCAATGAGCTGGCTGGTTGCTGGATTGTGAAGGCTTCTGTCTCATTGTGGCTTGTCATTCTTTTTTAGACTCTCAGTATGCTTTGGGTTTTTATGCTTTACACACACTACTGGAAATGCCTTTAGTATGTTCTCTGCCCCAAATGGAGCCCTAATCCTTCTATAGTGCACTACGTTTGACCAAAGCCCCCTCAGACTCAGCCAGCCTTATTTGGTCAATTAGGCCAAAGTTGAGTGCTTCTTCCTTTCTGTCATTTACTCAGACAGACCCAGACACACACCAAGCCATCTTGAGCAGCAACCTACCAACATCATCAAGACCTGCTAATGATGCGTCTCAGAGAGAAAAAACTCAGAGAATCTGTCAGTTAGAAAACAAATAGACATTTTATTTAAATGTTCTTTTATTTTCTTTAAAAATAAAAACACACTGACTTCAATACAAGTCAAATACCTTGAGTCTTCGGTTTGCATTAGACCCACCGTATAGACCATATCTCAGTACAAGCTCTATAGGAATAAGTCCTTTTTAAACACCACTATGCAGATATCATCCTCTCTCTCCCTATCTTCCCCCTAGTCTGTAGGCTGTGTCCCAATACTTTTGACCCAAGCCACATTGGTCCTGGTCAAAAGTAGTGCCCTAAATAGAGAATAGGGTGCTATTTGCGACACAGACCTCCTGTGTGCTGGATGAAGATGAATAACATGTGACATTTTCTGAGGGATCAGAGAGAAAAATGACACGTAATGTTACCTAGGTGACAGCATGGTTGTCGGGGGTGGTAGCAAATGGATTTCGTGGACGACAGTGTGCGTGAGTGTACCAAGGTGCGTCGGGAATAGGGCTGCCTGTCTTGGATTTTGAACTAGTACTGGGTCAGGTGACAGTTAGACAAACAATGCCATATTGCTTTCATTTCTGTCCTGCTTCTCCACAATGGATGGATTTTATTAGCCTGTGTTTCAGGAATGGTTGCTGTTAATGGATGAGAGACCAATGTTTCTTTGTTGACTCATGCCAGTCTTCTAGAGTCCAGAGCCCTGTTAGCCCAGTCTCCACTAACACCACTGATGTAGTCTATAAGACCCAGACCTTTCTGGTATCAATATTTGGTCTGCTGTGAGTAACACCTATCAGAGAGCAACATGGACCAGGCCGTGATTCACTGGTCCTGATCTGAAAGAGAGTGTTGAGCTGTCTTCAGTCACTTCCTGTCACACCTCTCCCGACTCACATCAGGAAATAGACCGCAGCTCCCACAATGCAGTGCAAAGACATACATTACGCACGGTTGTCTCACACATCCCCTGTGACTGCCACTATGAGACTCACGTTATGCGAGGGCTTGTATTTAGTACACCTTTATTCAGCGAAAGGAAAATTTGAATATTTAAATGAAAAATGATCTTCTGTTTTTTATTTTTTTAAATTAATAGAACAATCAATTCACCAAACGTCATTATTAGAAACAGGCCGTCATATTTCATATGGAGAGTTCAGGAGCTGAGGCATGGGGTTGTCAACTAGGTCATCAGAGTGCACTATTGTTAATAGCTGTGTGTGTGTGTGTGTGTGTGTGTTCTGATCTCAGTGGCCTGTTAATTTACATAGGAGAACCACTGCAGCCTAATTTGATGCACAGATGGCCTGCCTATGCCTGCAGGTCACATTGGGTCTCTGTCGCACACACACACACACACACACACACACACACACACACACACACACACACACACACACACACACACACACACACACACACACACACACACACACACACACACACACACACACACACAGCTGATGTTATCCTCCTGAGTGTGATCATACAACGCAACGGTTGCATGTAGACATGATGCTGGCAAAGAGAAGCTGAAGCAACGTGTCCCTCCTGTCCCCATCTCCTCCACTACAAGGTCATCCTGCCCAGATCAGGCAATGGCTCCTTTACACCACAGCAAAGCAATATCGGCTCTTCTTCTTCTACTTCTTACTGCAGGGTCCATAGGTATGTTAGTAAATAATCATCATTTATCATATTATATGTTATAAAATATTTAAAATAAACACAGAATTTCTATCCAATTAATGTCCTGTATACAATTTTACTGTGCTGATAATTTAGGATGATGTTTTGAACCCATTCTGGCTGTGTCTGTTAAACATAAACATGAGCTAAAATAAACCCTTGCTAACGGTGGATCATACAGTAAATCAAAAGGCCTGTGCTCAGTTTGACATTACACATCTGTCTGCATTTATAATTTGGAGCGTTGACAAATGGCAGAAGGATGCACAGCCTGCTGGTGATCCATCATCTAAAATTAGTGGAGAGAGAGAGTCCTGGAGGACATGTAAACAGGGCTACCTGAGCAGCGCTCTAGGGGCTCACGCTACCTCTACCCTCTCTCTATCTACCTCTCTCTACCAGTGGCTCTCTCCCCCCTCACACTACCTCTACCTTCTCTCTATCTACCTCTCTCTACCAGGGGCTATACCCCCCCTCTACCTCTACCCTCTCTCTATCTACCTCTCTCTACCAGTGGCTATACCCCTCTTCACACTACCTCTACCCTCTCTCTATCTACCTCTCTCTACCAGTAGCTCTACCCCCTTCACACTACCTCTACCCTCTCTCTATCTACCTTTCTCTCCCAGTGGCTCTATCCCCCTCACACTACCTCTACCCTCTCTCTATCTACCTCTCTCTACCAGTGGCTCTATCCCCCCCCTCTACCTCTACCCTCTCTCTATCTACCTCTCTCTACCAGTGGCTATACCCCCTCCCTCTACCTCTACCCTCTCTCTATCTACCTCTCTCTACCAGTGGCTCTATCCCCCCCTCTACCTCTACCCTCTCTCTATCTACCTCTCTCTACCAGTGGCTATACCCCCTCCCTCTACCTCTACCCTCTCTCTATCCCTCTCTCTACCAGTGGCTATCCCCCCTCCCTCTACCTCTACCCTCTCTCTATCTACCTCTCTCTACCAGTGACTCTACCCCCCCCTCACACTACCTCTACCCTCTCTCTATCTACCTCTCTCTACCAGTGGCTCTACCCCCCTCACACTACCTCTACCCTCTCTCTATCTACCTCTCTCTACCAGTGGCTCTATCCCCCTCACACTACCTCTACCCTCTCTCTATCTACCTCTCTCTACCAGTGGCTCTATCCCCCCTCACACTACCTCTACCCTCTCTCTATCTACCTCTCTCTACCAGTGGCTCTACCCCCCCCCACACTACCTCTACCCTCTCTCTATCTACCTCTCTCTACCAGTGGCTCTACCCCCCCCACACTACCTCTACCCTCTCTCTATCTACCTCTCTCTACCAGTGGCTCTCAATTTGGTGTTTGTCCCATTTTGTGAATTCTTGGTTGGTGAGCGGACCCCAAACATCACAACCATAAGTGGCAATGGGTTCTATAACTGATTCAAGAATTTTTAGCCAGATCCTAATTGGTATGTCAAATTTTATGTTCCTTTTGTTTCTTACGTCAGATCATTCACAGCTTTGTGGAAGTTACCTCTGGCGCTGATGTTTAGGCCGAGGAATGTATAGTTTTTTGTGTGCAGTAGGGCAACGGTGTCCAGATGGAATTTGTATTTGTGGTCCTGGCGACTGGACCTTTTTTGGAACGCCATTATTTTTTGTCTTAATGAGATTTACTGTCAGGGCCCAGGTCTGACAAAATCTGTGCAAAAGATCTAGGTGCTGCTGTAGGCCCTCCTTGGTTGGGGACAGAAGCACCAGATCATCAGCAAACAGTAGAGATTTGACTTCAGATTCTAGTAGGGTGATACCCGGTCTGCAGACTGTTCTAGTGCCCGCGCCAATTCGTTGATATATACACTACCGTTCAAAAGTTTGGGGCCACTTAGAAATGTCCTTATTTTTGAAAGAAAAGCACATTTTTTTGTCAATTTTAAAATAACATCAAATTGATCAGAAATACAGTGTAGACATTGTTAATGTTGTAAATGACAATTGTAGCTGGAAACAGCTGATTTTTAATGGAATATCTACATAGGTGTAAAGAGGCCCATTATCAGCAACCATCACTCCTGTGTTCCAATGGCACGTTGTGTTAGCTAATCCAAGTGTATCATTTTAAAAGACTAATTGATCACTAGAAACCCTTTTGCAATTATGTTAGCACAGCTGAAAACTTTTGTACTGATTAAAGAAGCAATAAAATTGGCCTTCTTTAGACTAGTTGAGTATCTGGAGCATCAGCATTTGTGGGTTTGATTACAGGCTCAAAATGGCTAGAAACAAAGAACTTTCTTCTGAAACTCGTCAGTCTATTCTTGTTCTGAGAAATGAAGGCTATTCCATGCGAGAAATTGACAAGAAACTGAAGATCTCGTACAACGCTGTGTACTACTCCCACCACAGAACAGCGCTCTAACCAGAATAGAAAGAGTAGTGGGAGGCCCTGGTGCACTACTGAGCAAGAGGACAAGTACATTAGAGTGTCTAGTTTGAGAAACAGAATCCTCACAAGTCCTCAACTGGCAGCTTCATTAAATTGTATGAGCAAACACCAGTCTCAACGTCAACAGTGAAGAGGCGACTCCTGGATGCTGGCCTTCTAGGCAGCGTTGCAAAGAAAAAGCCATCTCTCAGACCGGCCAATAAAAAGAAAAGATTAAAATGGGCAAAAGAACACAGACACTGGACAGGGGAACTGTGTCTAGAAGACCAGCATCTCGGAGTCGCCTCTTTACTGTTGACGAGGGTGAGGCTAAAGCTGCATCCCTGTCTCACCCCATGGCCCTGTGGGAAGAAATGTGTGTGTTTTTGCCAATTTTAATCGCACAACTGTGTTTGTGTACATGGATTTTATAATGTTGTATGTTTTTTCCCCAACACCACTTTCCATCCATTCGAATAGCAGACCCCCATGCCAAATTGAGTCGAATGCTTTTTTGAAGTCAATAAAGCATTAGAAGACTTTGCCTTTGTTTTGGTTTATTTGTTTGTCAATTAGGGTGTGAATATGTGGTCTGTCGTATGATAATTTGGTAAAAAGCCAGTTTGACATTTGTTCAGTACATTGTTTTCACTGAGGAACTGTACGAGTCTTTTTTGAGTTGGAGGGTTTTTATTTTGTCCTGTAGTTCATTCAAGGTAACTGGAGAATCCAGTAGGTTCCTGTAATCTTTAATAGTGGATTCTAAGATTTGTATTTGATCATGTATATGTTTTTGCTCTTTGTTCTTTGTTATAGAGCCAAAAAGATTGGAGAAGTGGTTTACCCATACATCTCCATTTTGGATAGATAATTCTTCGTGTTGTTGTTTGTTCAGTGTTTTCCAATTTTCCCAGAAGTGGTTAGATTCTATGGATTCTTCAATTACATTGAACTGATTTCTGACGTGCTGTTCCTTCTTTTTCCGTAGTGTATTTCTGTATTGTTTTAGTAATTCACCATAGTGAAGGCGTAGACTCAGGTTTTCTGGGTCCATGTTTTTGTTTCTTTCTAAGGTTTTTACATTCTTCATCAAACCATTTGTAATTGTTGTTCATTTTCTTCAGTTTTCTATTTGAGATTTTTAGATTTGATAGGGAAGCTGAGAGGTCAAATATATTATTAACATTTTCTACTGCCAAATTTACACCTTCACTATTACAGTGGAATATTTTGTCCAGGAAGTTGTCTAAACGGGATTGCATTTGTTGTTGCCTAATTGGTTTTTGGTAGGTTTCCATCTATATAATTTCTTAATATTACTCAGTTCCTTTGGCTTTGATGCCTCATGATTGAGTATTGCTCTGTTCAAGTAGACTGTGGTTTTGCTGTGATCTGATAGGGGTGTCAGTGGGCTGAGACTCTGGGTTGAGGTCAGTGATAAAGTAGTCTACCGTACTACTGCCAAGAGATGAGCTATAGGTGTACCTACCATAGGAGTCCCCTCGAAGCCTACCATTGACTATGTACATACCCAGCGTGCGACAGAGCTGCAGGAGTTGTGACCCGTTTTTGTTGGTTAAGTTGTCATAGTTGTGCCTAGGGGGGCATATGGGGGAGGGAATGCTGTCAACTCCAGGCAGGTGTTTGTCCTCCTGTGTGCTGAGGGTGTCAGGTTCTTGTCCGGTTCTGGCATTTCGGCTGCCACAGACTATCACATGTCCCTGGGCCTGGAAATGATTGATTTCCCCCTCCAGGATGGAGAAGCTGTCTTCATTAAACATGGGGGTTCTAGTGGGGGGATATAGGTAGCACACAGGAGGACATTTTTCTCTGTTAAGATCATTTCCTTTTGAATTTCTAGCCAAATGTAAAATGTTCCTGTTTTGACTCATTTAATAGAGTGAGTTAAGTATGCTCTATACCAAATGAGCATACCCCCTGAGTCCCTTCCCTGTTTCACACCTGGTAGTTTGGTGGATGAGACTACCAGCTCTCTGCAACCTAGAGGGTAACCAGTGGGTCTGTCTCCTCTCTCTATCTACCTCTCTCTACCAGTGGCTCTACCCCCCCTCTACCTCTACCTTCTCTCTCTACCTACCTCTCTCTACCAGTGGCTC
>NC_056436.1:17052721-17065221 GCF_018296145.1 Oncorhynchus tshawytscha | reverse complement strand
TGCTTGTGAAAAATCTAATTGCACAATATTCATTTTAATAACAGAACTTGGAAATTATTTTCAGATTAAAAAGGAAAAACATGTTAGAGGTTAAATTTGATGTGCGAAGCACCAATAGCAAATTAAACCACACCAGTAGCATTTAATGTTACTAAGTTCTTCTCATAGTCTTATACAATTTACACATTAAATATATCCAAAAAGATGAACTTAATAAGTCATTTTTTTTGCTAGCGTTTAATTTAGAGAATAATCAAGGAAGATTAAAGTAAGGACAGGTGAAATGTGCCTTTGTAAATATTATTACAGTTTTTATAGGAGTACATTTTACACCTTAAATTAGTGTGAGAGAGCGAAGAGATAAAGAGAGAGAGATGGAGAGGGAGTGAAAGACAGGGCAAGAGTGAGAGAGAATGGGGTGTGAGAGATGGAAAGCAGGGCGAGGAACAGAGGCGCCGTCCTCAGAAAGAGATTAAGAAGCTTGGATGTCAGTTTGTGCGTGGGACTAAACACAAGCCTGCAGCCAACCCCCATTCATAATTGCCTCCCAGCAGGGTAAAGGATTCTTTTAGGCTAAACCTTTTCTCTTCTATTTGTTCTCAACATGAAATGGAAAAGGGGAAAAGAAGACAGACACAAACACACTGCTTTAAAAAAATAGAAGCGGTATCTTTGCTCTCTAAGTAGTGATAATTTGGCATTAATTGTTCGTTTTTTCCCTCTTTAAATATATCCATCTGGCAGCTTCTGAGGGAGGGAGGGAGGGATAGCTTCCACAGTAATAGTAGCAGCTGATTGTGAACAGAACAACATTATCAGTCTCTGTGCTCTGAGGGCCTCTGTCTCAGCCTCTCTCTGTTCTGATAAGTCTTCACGTCCAAACAGCAGTTTGATGTGTGTCTGGGGGAGAGAGGGGATACTCCCTAGCAGACATAGATGTGTTGTTTTGACAGGCTGCATACTCTCTTGCTTCACCCAGCCATCAGACACCATCTCATCACCACACTACACACCTGCCCTGCGACTGACAGCTCTCACACAGGAAGGGGAGGGGCCAGGACTGAGTGATCACTCCCTGCCATCTGGAGTGTGTTTTCAGTACAGCAGGCAACCTGGCTGAAATAGTCTGTTTGGTTATTTAGTATGTCTGTGGAGGAAACACAACACAGAGCATATCTGAAAGCAGAACACAGTGGTGTACACAACAACCCAGCCCCTACTCCGTTCAGGATGTTGATTAAAAAAATGCTTTGATATCCAAAATCCTTATCAAGGGGGAAAGAAAGAAAAGAACAGAAAAACGCTCCTCAGCTTAGAGAAATGTCGTCCACACCTGCATCACCTCGTATTCCATTCCCTTTTACAGTAGTCATTCTCTTCCTCCCCTGACCTGGCCTGCTGTAAGGAAACTCAATGTTATATATGAGAATATAGGGCAGCCATTGAAGTGGAACCACTCCTGGGTTGAATTGAATAGTTTTTCTACTCTCCAGTATCAGCAGGACACGGAGCCTTGCTCAGCGACTGCCTTATGTAGCCACTTAGCCGTCTTAAGATTCAGCGCGATTTAATTATGTTTAATAGACCCTAATTAAATAAAAATATGACATTACCACTATAGCCCGGGGCTTGGAGCGCCAGCGCTGTGGGCAAGAGAGAGAGAGAGAGGGAGAGGTAGAGAGAGAGCGAGAGGGAGAGAGGGGGAGAGAGAGAGAGAGAGAGAGAGAGGGAGAGAGAGAGCGAGGGAGAGAGGGAGAGAGGGAGAGAAGGAGAGAGAGAGGGAGAGAGGGGGAGAGAGAGAGAGAGAGAGAGAGAGAGGGAGAGAGAGAGCGAGGGAGAGAGGGAGAGAGGGAGAGAAGGAGAGAGAGAGGGAGAGAGAGAGAGAGGGAGAGAGAGGGAGAGAGAGAGAGGGAGAGAGGGAGAGAGGGAGAGAGAGAAGACACAGTGTGAGACTGAGGTTGTGTCTCTATAGGGTACCCTATATACAGTAGTGTACAACTTTTGACCAGATCCCAGGGTGCCATTTGGGACACAGAAATACCCCCCAGAGCCACCTACCCTGTGGCTCGACCAGGTTAACATCCATAGATACAGAGCCTTTCGCCTGGGGAAAACTTGTGGAAATAAGCCCTGACCGTCAGATTGCACTCAGATAGTCAATTGTATGTTATTAAGCTATCAAAATGTAAGAAAAGGGAAGGGAGGGAGGGCGAGAGAAACTATCCGCCACCGCCGTCTCCACTTCCACCCCTTAATGTAGTTGGCTAGTTTGAGTGGGTGAGTGAGTGAGTTGCTGAGAGATAGGGAGCGTTTAAGTCCTTCCTGTCCTCTCGTTATTTTATTGCAGATTGATTGGAGGTCTCGGGGAGAGAGTGATGAGGGGAGATTGGAGCAGTGCTATTTCTCACTTCTTCTGACGTAAGGACAATCAGTGTGGCGTTTCATTGGATGAGGCAACAAAATGACCCAATCTCATTACCAATCAGAGTTATGCATGTGTGCTATGCATTTATACTATTTCATATGACGCCTTTGAAAAGGCTTATATGGTGGTAATAGTCTTCAGAATAGTCCCATAAGGCTATGGTAATAAGCTGGTTTAAAGCCTTGGCCCACCATACACTACCTCTCCCCCTTGGCCACCATACACTACCTCTCCCCCTTGGCCCACCGTACACTACCTCTCCCCTGGCCCACCATACACTACCTCTCCCTCTGGCCCCACCTTACACTACCTCTCCCCTTGGCCCCACCATACACTACCTCTCCTCCTGGCCCACCATACACTACCTCTCCCTCTGGCCCCACCTTACACTACCTCTCCCCCTTGGCCCCACCATACACTACCTCTCCCCTTGGCCACCATACACTACCTCTCCCCTTGGCCCACCGTACACTACCTCTCCCCCTGGCCCACCTTACACTACCTCTCCCCCTTGGCCCCACCATACACTACCTCTCCCCTTGGCCACCATACACTACCTCTCCCCCTTGGCCCACCGTACCTACCTCTCCCCCTGGCCCACCTTACACTACCTCTCCCCCTTGGCCCCACCATACACTACCTCTCCCCCTGGGCCCACCATACACTACCTCTCCCCCTTGGCCCACCATACACTACCTCTCCCCTTGGCCCACCGTACACTACCTCTCCCCTGGCCCACCATACACTACCTCTCCCTCTGGCCCCACCATACACTACCTCTCCCTCTGGCCCCACCATACACTACCTCTCCCCCTTGGCCACCATACACTACCTCTCCCCCTTGGCCCACCGTACACTACCTCTCCCCTGGCCCACCATACACTACCTCTCCCTCTGGCCCCACCTTACACTACCTCTCCCCCTGGCCCCACCATACACTACCTCTCCCCCTTGGCCACCATACACTACCTCTCCCCTTGGCCCACCGTACACTACCTCTCCCCCCACTGGCCCACCATACACTACCTCTCCCTCTGGCCCCACCTTACACTACCTCTCCCCCTGGCCCCACCATACACTACCTCTCCCCTTGGCCCACCGTACACTACCTCTCCCCCTGGCCCACCATACACTACCTCTCCCTCTGGCCCCACCTTACACTACCTCTCCCCCTTGGCCCCACCATACACTACCTCTCCTCCTGGCCCACCATACACTACCTCTCCCTCTGGCCCCACCATACACTACCTCTCCTCCTGGCCCCACCATACACTACCTCTCCCCCTGGCCCCACCATACACTACCTCTCCTCCTGGCCCACCATACACTACCTCTCCTCCTGGCCCCACCATACACTACCTCTCCCCCTTGGCCCCACCATACACTACCTCTCCCCCTTGCCCCACCATACACTACCTCTCCTCCTGGCCCACCATACACTACCTCTCCCTCTGGCCTGTAGGTATAACTGTAGCTGTGGTCTTTTGGTTTTAACTGTAGCTGTGGTCTTTTGGTTTTAACTGTAGCTGTGGTCTTTTGGTTTTAACTGTAGCTGTGGTCTGTAGGTATAACTGTAGCTGTGGTCTGTTGGTATAACTGCAGCTGTGGTCTGTAGGTATAACTGTAGCTATGGACTGTAGGTATAACTGTAGCTGTAGATTGTAGCTATGGACTGTAGGTATAACTGTCGCTGTGCACTGTAGGTATAAATGTCACTGTGGTCTGTAGGTATAACTGTAGCTGTAGACTGTATGTTTAACTGTAGCTGTAGACTGTAGGTATAACTGTAACTATGGACTGTAGGTATAACTGTAGCTGTGGTCTGTAGGTATAACTGTAGGTGTAGACTGTAGGTATAACTGTAGCTGTAGACTGTAGGTATAACTGTAGCTGTGGACTGTAGATATAACTGTAGCTGTAGACTATAGCTGTAGACTGTAGGTATAACTGTAGCTGTAGACTGTAGGTATAACTGTAGCTGTAGATTGTATGTATAACTGTAGCTGTAGACTGTAGGTATAACTGTAGCTGTAGACTGTAGGTATAACTGTAGGTGTAGACTGTAGGTTTAACTGTAGCTGTAGACTGTAGGTATAACTGTAGCTGTAGACTGTAGGTATAGCTGTAGACTGTAGCTGTAGACTGTAGGTATAACTGTAGCTGTAGACTGTAGGTATAACTGTAGACTGTAGACTGTAGGTATAACTGTAGCTGTAGACTGTAGGTATAACTGTAGCTGTAGACTGTAGGTATAACTGTAGCTGTAGACTGTAGCTGTAGACTGTAGCTGTGCGCTGTAGATATAACTGTAGCTGTGGTCTGTAGGTATAACTGTAGCTATGGACTGTAGGTATAACTGTCGCTGTGCGCTGTAGGTATAACTGTAGCTATGGACTGTAGGTATAACTGTAGATGTGGACTGTAGGTATAACTGTAGATATGGACTGTAGGTATAACTGTAGCTGTGCACTGTAGGTGTAACTGTCGCTGTGGTCTGCAGGTATAACTGTAGCTGTGGTCTGTAGGTATAACTGTAGCTGTAGACTGTAGCTGTAGACTGTAGCTGT
This sequence comes from Oncorhynchus tshawytscha, assembly GCF_018296145.1. Lineage (NCBI taxonomy): Eukaryota > Metazoa > Chordata > Actinopteri > Salmoniformes > Salmonidae > Oncorhynchus > Oncorhynchus tshawytscha. The sequence continues at coordinate 17,060,229 of NC_056436.1, read as the reverse complement.
GGACTGTAGGTATAGCTGTAGCTGTAGACTGTAGCTGTAGACTGCAGCTGTGGACTGTAGGTATAACGGTAGCTGTGGTCTGTAGGTATAACTGTAGCTGTGGTCTGTAGGTATAACTGTAGCTATGGACTGTAGGTATAACTGTAGCTGTACACTGTAGCTGTAGACTGTAGCTGTGGTCTGTAGGTATAACTGTAGCTGTGGTCTGTAGGTATAACTGTAGCTGTGGTCTGTAAGTATAACCATAGCTGTGGTCTGTAGGTATAACTGTAGCTGTGGTCTGTAGGTATAACTGTAGCTATGGACTGTAGGTATAACTGTAGCTGTGGTCTGTAGGTATAACTGTAGCTGTGGTCTGTAGGTATAACTGTAGCTATGGACTGTAGGTATAACTGTAGCTGTAGACTGTAGGTATAACTATAGCTGTGGTCTGTAGGTATAACTGTAGCTGTGGTCTGTAGGTCTAACTGTTGCGGTGCACTGTAGGTATAACTGTAGCTGTAGAATGTAGCTGTGGTCTGTATGTATAACTGTAGCTGTGGTCTGTAGGTATAACTGTAGCTGTGGTCTGTAGGTATAACTGTAGCTGTGGTCTGTAGGTATAACTGTAGCTGTGGTCTTTTGGTTTTAACTGTAGCTGGGGTCTTTTGGTTTTAACTGTAGCTGTGGTCTTTTGGTTTTAACTGTAGCTGTGGTCTGTAGGTATAACTGCAGCTGTGGTCTGTAGGTATAACTGTAGCTATGGACTGTAGGTATAACTGTAGCTGTGGTCTGTAGGTATAACTGTAGCTATGGACTGTAGGTATAACTGTAGCTGTAGACTGTAGATATGGACTGTAGGTATAACTGTAGCTGTAGACTGTAGATATGGACTGTAGGTATAACTGTCGCTGTGCACTGTAGGTATCATTGTCGCTGTGGTCTGTAGGTATAACTGTAGCTGTAGACTGTATGTTTAACTGTAGCTGTAGACTGCAGGTATAACTTTAACTATGGACTGTAGGTATAGCTGTAGCTGTGGTCTGTAGGTATAACTGTTGCTATGGTCTGTAGGTATAACTGTAGCTGTAGACTGAAGGTATAACTGTAGCTGTAGACTGTATGTTTAACTGTAGCTGTAGACTGTAGCTGTATACTTAACTGTAGCTGTAGACTGTCGGTATAACTGTAGCTGTGGACTGTAGCTGTAGACTGTAGGTATAACTGTAGCTGTAGACTGAAGGTTTAACTGTAGCTGTGGACTGTAGGTATAACTGTAGCTGTAGACTGTAGGTATAACTGTAGCTGTGGACTGTAGCTGTAGACTGTATGTTTAACTGTAGCTGTAGACTGTAGGTATAACTGTAGCTGTAGACTGTAGGTATAACTGTAGCTGTGGACTGAAGGTATAACTGTAGCTGTGGACTGTAGCTGTAGACTTAACTGTAGCTGTAGACTGTAGGTATAACTGTAGCTGTAGACTGAAGGTATAACTGTAGCTGTGGACTGTAGCTGTAGACTTAACTGTAGCTGTAGACTGTAGGTATAACTGTAGCTGTGGACTGTAGCTGTAGACTGTATGTTTAACTGTAGCTGTAGACTGTAGGTGTAACTGTAGCTGTAGACTGTAGGTATAACTGTAGCTGTGGACTGAAGCCGTAGACTGTATGTTTAACTGTAGCTGTAGACTGTAGGTATAACTGTAGCTGTAGACTGAAGGTTTAACTGTAGCTGTGGTCTGTAGGTATAACTGTAGCTGTAGACTGTAGGTGTAACTGTAGCTGTAGACTGAAGGTTTAACTGTAGCTGTGGACTGTAGCTGTAGACTTAACTGTAGCTGTACACTGTCGGTATAACTGTAGCTGTGGACTGTAGCTGTAGACTGTATGTTTAACTGTAGCTGTATACTGTAGGTGTAACTGTAGCTATGGACTGTAGGTATAACTGTAGCTGTGGTCTGTAGGTATAACTGTAGCTGTGGTCTGTAGGTATAACTGTAGCTGTGGTCTGTAGGTATAACTGTAGCTGTGGTCTGTAGGTATAACTGTAGCTGTGGTCTGTAGGTATAACTGTAGCTGTGGTCTGTAGGTATAACTGTTGCTATGGTCTGTAGGTATAACTGTAGCTGTAGACTGTAGGTATAACTGTAGCTGTGGAGTGTAGCTGTAGACTGTATGTTTAACTGTAGCTGTAGACTGTAGGTATAACTGTAGCTTTGGACTGTAGCTGTAGACTGTAGGTGTAACTGTAGCTGTAGACTGTAGGTATAACTGTAGCTGTGGACTGTAGCTGTAGACTGTAGGTATAACTGTAGCTGTGGACTGTAGCTGTAGACTGTAGGTGTAACTGTAGCTGTAGACTGTAGGTATAACTGTAGCTGTGGACTGTAGCTGTAGACTGTATGTTTAACTGTAGCTGTAGACTGTAGGTATAACTGTAGCTGTAGACTGTAGGTATAACTGTAGCTGTGGACTGTAGCTGTAGACTGTATGTTTAACTGTAGCTGTAGACTGTAGGTATAACTGTAGCTGTAGACTGTAGGTATAACTGTAGCTGTGGACTGTAGCTGTAGACTGTATGTTTAACTGTAGCTGTAGACTGTAGGTATAACTGTAGCTGTAGACTGTAGGTATAACTGTAGCTGTGGACTGTAGCTGTAGACTGTATGTTTAACTGTAGCTGTAGACTGTAGGTATAACTGTAGCTGTAGACTGTAGGTATAACTGTAGCTGTGGACTGTAGCTGTAGACTGTATGTTTAACTGTAGCTGTAGACTGTAGGAATAACTGTAGCTGTAGACTGTAGGTATAACTGTAGCTGTATCTGTGGCTGTAACTGTGGCTGTAACTGTGGCTGTAACTGTGGCTGTAACGGTGGCTGTAACTGTAGCTGTTTTTGTGGCTGTATTTGTAACTATGGCTGTGCCTGGATCGATGTGTGGGAGTCGATGTGCGTTTGACTTGATGTGCTGCTCTGGAGCCATTACCAGGGCTGGCTCTCTTGTTGCTCTGTTGTTTCAATAAAGCCATGAGTGTCTGGAACCGAGCGACCCCTTTTGGAAGTGGTAATTGCCCACTTTTGTCTCGTTCCGTTCCCGCTCTCTTCTGCGAACTGTTCACACACACTACATCCTCTCTCTCTCTCTCTCTCTCTCTCTCTCTCTCTGTCTCTCTCTCTCTCTCTCAATTTAAGGGGCTTTATTGGCATGGGAAACATATGTTTACATTGCCAAAGCAAGTGAAATAGATAATAAACAAAAGTGAAATAAACAATAAAACATTAACAGTAAACATACCACTCACAAAAGTTCAAAAATTATTCTCCCTCCCTCCCTCTTTCCTCCCTTGTTTTGTAGTACTGTTGGTGAAGGGTTTTGTTCACATGCCTTTCAAATAAAGTGTCAGTGTGTGAGATGCATATTTAATCAGCTGCTGGGGTTGCCAATGAGAGACCAGCAGAGGACCCCCCCCCCCTCTCCTCTCCTCCTCTCCTCTCCTCTCCTCTCCTCCTCTCCTCCTCTCCTCCTCTCCTCTCCTCTCCTCCTCCTCCTCTCCTCTGCTCCTGGCCTCACCCCTCCTCCCTCTCCTCTCCTCTCCTCTCCTCTCTCCTCTCCTCCCTCTCCTCTCCTCTCCTCTCCTCTCCTCCTCCCTCTCCTCTCCTCTCCTCTCCTCTCTCTCTCCTCTCTCCTCCTCACCCCTCCTCTCCTCTCCCTCTCCTCTCCTCTCCTCTCCTCTCCCTCTCTCCTCTCCTCTCCTCTCCTCCTCTGCTCCTGGCCTCACCCCTCCTCCTCTCCTCCTCTCCTCCTCTCCTCTCCTCTCCTCTCCTCTCCTCTCCTCTCCTCTCCTCTCCTCTCCTCTCCTCTCCTCTCCTCTCCTCTCCTCTCCTCTCCTCTCCTCTCCTCTCCTCTCCTCTGCTCCTGGCCTCACCCCTCCTCCTCTCCTCTCCTCTCCTCTCTCCTCTCCTCCTCTCCCTCTCCTCTCCTCTCCTCTCCTCTCCTCTCCTCTCCTCTCCTCTCCTCTCCTCTCCTCTCCTCTCCTGGCCTCACCTCTCCTCCTCCTCTCCTCTCCTCTGCTCCTCCTCACCTCTCCTCCTCCTCTCCTCTCCTCTCCTCTCCTCTCCTCTCCTCTCTCCTGGCCTCTCCCCTCCTCCTCTCCTCTCCTCTCCTCTCCTCTCCTCTCCCTCTCCTCTCCTCTCCTCTCCTCTCCTCTCCTCTCCTCTCCTCTCCTCTCCTCTCTCCTCTCCTCTCCTCTCCTCTCCTCTCCTCTCCTCTCCTCTCCTCTCCTCCTCCCTCTCCTCTCCTCTCCTCTCCTCCTCTCCTCTCCTCTCCTCTCCTCTCCTCTCCTCTCCTCTCCTCTCCTCTCCTCTCCTCTCCTCTCCTCTCCTCTCCTCTCCTCTCCTCTCCTCTCCTCTCCTCTCCTCTCCCTCTCCTCTCCCCTCCTCTCCTCTCTCTCCTCCTCCTCTCCTCTCCTCTCCTCTCCTCTCCTCTCCTCTCCTCTCCTCTCCTCTCCTCTCCTCTCCTCTCCTCTCCTCTCCTCTCTCTCCTCTCCTCTCCTCTGCTCCTTAATCCACTGATTCTAACCCCAGGAAAGTGATACATTTATGTCGGGTTTGAAATGGTCTCCAAATGCTGCTCCTGGATAGGATCCAAAGGCAGGCGGAATAAAGGACAAGAGAGACCTGGGCGAGAATGAGGGAGACAGTGGGAATGAGTGACAGTGAGAGAGAGAACGTGAGAAGAAAATAAAACAGTTTTAGTCATTAATAGACAATAAAAAGCTGCATCTTCAAAATCCTTTTTAGATTTTTGCCTCGTTTACCTTTTTCGAGTTAATCACTTTGCACTCATTTAAATATAAAACATTTCTTTAATCATCAAAGCTAGTGAGCCTCATGCATATTCATACATTCCCCCCGCTCTCCACTCATCACTCCCCCTGCTCCCCCCTCCACATCACAGGTTCATTACCTCGCTCCAGAGCCAAACAGCCATTAGCATCAGCCAGCTCTCTAATCACACACATACACACACACACACACACACACACACACACACACACACACACACACACACACACACACACACACACACACACACACACACACACACACACACACACACACACACACACACACACACACAGAGGCTTGGTCACAAGCACACTAACCATGCTGACCCGATGTAACTAACTTCACTACAAGCCCATCCATCCTTCAAGTCTGCAATAACTTAACAGACTTGTTACACATTCTCTCTGATAGGAAAAGAAGGCTGGGAAGAAGGAAGGCTGGGAATGAAAGAGAGAGAGGACGAGAGGAGAGAGAAAACAAGTCTGCGAGAGAGAGAATGTGAACGAGAGAGAGGGAGTGGGAGAAGGGAGAGAGAATGTGAACGAGAGGGTGAAGGGAGAGAGAATGTGAACAAGAGGGAGAGGGAGAAGGGAGAGAGAGAATGTGAACGAGAGGGAGAGGGAGAAGGGAGAGAGAATGTGAATGAGAGAGAAAGAGAGGGAGAGGGAGAATGTGAATGAGAGAGAGAGAGAAGGGAGAGAGGGAATGTGAACGAGAGAGAGAGAGAGAGAATGTGAACGGGAGAGGGAGAAGAGAGAGAGCAGGAGAAGGGAGAAAGAGAATGAGAGAGAGAGAGAGAGAGAGAGAGAGAGAGGGAGGGAGAGGAGAGCGGGAGAAGGGCAAGGGAGAATGTGAATGAGAGAGAGAGAAAGAGAGCAGGAGAAGGGAGAGAGAGAATGTGAACGAGAGAGAGAGGGAGAATGTGAATGAGAGAGAGAGAGAGGGATAGGGAGAAGAGAGTGAGATGGAGAAGGGAGAAAGAGAATATGAATGAGAGGGAGAAGGGAGAGAGAGAACGTGAATGAGGGAGAAGAGAGAGGGAGAAGGGAGAGAGATAATATGAATGAGAGAGGGAGAAGAGAGAGGGAGAAGGGAGAGGGAGAAGAGAGAGAGAGAGAATATGAATGAGAGAGGGAGCAGAGAGAGGGAGAAGAGAGAGAGAGAGAATATGAACGAGAGGGATAAGGGAGAGACAGAGGGAGAGGGAGAAGGGAGAGAGAGAATATGAACGAGACAGAGAGAGAGGGAGAGGGAGAAGGGTGAGAGAGAGAGAGGGTGAGAGAGAGAGAGCGAGAGAGAGAGAGAGGGAGGGAGAAGGGTGAGAGAGAGAGAGAGAGAGAGAGGGAGAAGGGTGAGAGAGAGAGAGAGGGAGAGGGAGAAGGGTGAGAGAGAGAGGGAGGGAGAAGGGTGAGAGTGAAAAACCTGTTCTCTGGCTTGAGCTCTGAATATTTGTCAAGAGGCTTGACGAAAGTTTAATTTGCATAATGACTTTGTAGTTCTGCATTAATAACATTTGCATATGAAGCCGTGTTAATTACTCCTGATCAGGCTTTTTTGCATTCATGCATGTTAATTTTCTGCGACTTGTGAGAATTGATGTCCTGGTGTCAGGGATGTGATTGGTGGAAGAGGGTGGTTGTTGAGGCTGAGGGAAGAGGGGGGGTAGTGATGAGGAGAGGTTGCGGAAAGGAGGAAGAGGAGGAGGGGGGGTGAGGGTGTTATTGCGAGAATACAGAGAATGGATGGATGGATGGATGGATGGATGGATGCATGAATGGATGGATGCATGGATGGATGGATGCATGGATGGCACAGACATTTGTGTTATTCTCATTCTTCATTCTGCTTTAATTGATGGAGATTAAGAAGGAGCCTTTCTGAAGGAATCGTGCCTCAGTGTGAGGAGAGGAGACAGAGAAGCCAGACTAAATGCTCCCGCTCGCAGACTGCTGTTTCAAATCTATTGTTTATCTCACTGATTTATCTCAAAGCAAGCCACTTATTTTGGACCAACACGGTAAAACAGGCCCCTAGAGAAATGAATGGAGGGTATTGTCAGTGGTGAATAATATCGCCCTGAAAATGTATTGTGAAGAAAATATAGCTTATAACTTCACAAGGCTCTTTTTTAGTATCCTGCATTTCAGCTTTTCTCCATGATTTATGGCTGTGCCTCTCTGGCTGTATAAGAATCATGAGTGAATCTTGTCACTGGACAATATTTAAACCTTTCTGTGATTTGTTTGTTTTGATCTGAGTGTTCTAAGTTAGTGAACTCTGGGTAATTGTGATTATTTTCGGGCACTGCTAGTGACATCACATCTGTAGTCTTTTGTTTAGATTTTCTGCTTGTGTAATAACTCCATAAAGTCAACAGTCTTTTATCCAGACAGAGTTTTAACAAACGTTGTTTAAGCTCCCTTGTTATATTTGAGTCTTTTCCCTGCAGACTGAGCCCATTTAACTATCCCATGGGGCCGATTGGATGGGTTTAGAGCTCCGTTCTCCTCTTACTGAAGCTACTCTATTCCTCAGCTCTATCTCTCTATTCATAGTCACTCTGACTTCAACCATTTGCTCATGGAATTTTGGCCTTTCACTTGTGGTTTTGGCTAATGCTTCACACAGCAATGTGTGTGTGTGTGTGTGTTTCTCTAGATGCACAAAAGCAAGGGAGACCG
>NC_056436.1:17027721-17047721 GCF_018296145.1 Oncorhynchus tshawytscha | reverse complement strand
GTATATAGCCTCCACATTGACTCCGTACCGGTACCACCTGTATATAGCCTCCACATTGACTCTGTACCGGTACCACCTGTATATAGCCTCCACATTGACTCTGTACCGGTAGCACCTGTATATAGCCTCCACATGGACTCTGTACCGGTACCACCTGTATATAGCCTCCACATTGACTCCGTACCGGTACCACCTGTATATAGCCTCCACATTGACTCCGTACCGGTACCACCTGTATATAGCCTCCACATTGACTCCGTACCGGTACCACCTGTATATAGCCTCCACATTGACTCTGTACCGGTACCACCTGTATATAGCCTCCACATTGACTCTGTACCGGTACCACCTGTATATAGCCTCCACATTGACTCCGTACCGGTACCACCTGTATATAGCCTCCACATTGACTCTGTACCGGTACCACCTGTATATAGCCTCCACATTGACTCCGTACCGGTACCACCTGTATATAGCCTCCACATTGACTCTGTACCGGTACCACCTGTATATAGCCTCCACATTGACTCCGTACCGGTACCACCTGTATATAGCCTCCACATTGACTCTGTACCGGTACCACCTGTATATAGCCTCCACATGGACTCCGTCCACCGGTACCACCTGTATATAGCCTCCACATTGACTCTGTACCGGTACCACCTGTATATAGCCTCCACATTGACTCCGTACCGGTACCACCTGTATATAGCCTCCACATTGACTCTGTACCGGTACCACCTGTATATAGCCTCCACATTGACTCCGTACCGGTACCACCTGTATATAGCCTCCACATTGACTCTGTACCGGTACCACCTGTATATAGCCTCCACATTGACTCCGTACCGGTACCACCTGTATATAGCCTCCACATTGACTCCGTACCGGTACCACCTGTATATAGCCTCCACATTGACTCTGTACCGGTACCACCTGTATATAGCCTCCACATTGACTCCGTACCGGTACCACCTGTATATAGCCTCCACATGGACTCTGTACCGGTACCACCTGTATATAGCCTCCACATGGACTCTGTACCGGTACCACCTGTATATAGCCTCCACATGGACTCTGTACCGGTACCACCTGTATATAGCCTCCACATTACCTCCGTACCGGTACCACCTGTATATAGCCTCCACATTGACTCCGTACCGGTACCACCTGTATATAGCCTCCACATTGACTCTGTACCGGTAGCACCTGTATATAGCCTCCACATTGACTCTGTACCGGTACCACCTGTATATAGCCTCCACATTGACTCTGTACCGGTACCACCTGTATATAGCCTCCACATTGACTCCGTACCGGTACCACCTGTATATAGCCTCCACATTGACTCCGTACCGGTACCACCTGTATATAGCCTCCACATTGACTCTGTACCGGTAGCACCTGTATATAGCCTCCACATTGACTCTGTACCGGTACCACCTGTATATAGCCTCCACATTGACTCTGTACCGGTACCACCTGTATATAGCCTCCACATTGACTCTGTACCGGTACCACCTGTATATAGCCTCCACATTGACTCTGTACCGGTACCACCTGTATATAGCCTCCACATTGACTCTGTACCGGTAGCACCTGTATATAGCCTCCACATTGACTCTGTACCGGTATCCCATTGCTCTTTAATTATTTGTAACTTTTATTTCTTATTTTTTTAGGTGCTCACACACTCACAGGCTCACACACTCACAGGCTCACACACTCACAGGCTCACACACTCACAGGCTCACACACTCACAGGCTCACACACTCACAGGCTCACACACTCACAGGCCCACACACTCACAGGCCCACACACTCACAGGCTCACACACACACAGGCTCACACACTCACAGGCCCACACACTCACAGGCCCACACACTCACAGGCTCACACACTCACAGGCTCACACACTCACAGGCTCACACACTCACAGGCTCCACACACTCACAGGCCCACACACTCACAGGCTCACACACACACAGGCTCACACACTCACAGGCCCACACACTCACAGGCCCACACACTCACAGGCTCACACACTCACAGGCTCACACACTCACAGGCTCACACACTCACAGGCCCACACACTCACAGGCCCACACACTCACAGGCTCACACACTCACAGGCTCACACACTCACAGGCTCACACACTCACAGGCCCACACACTCACAGGCTCACACACACACAGGCTCACACACACACAGGCTCACACACTCACAGGCTCACACACACAGGCTCACACACTCACAGGCTCACACACTCACAGGCTCACACACTCACAGGCTCACACACTCACAGGCCCACACACTCACAGGCCCACACACTCACAGGCTCACACACTCACAGGCCCACACACTCACAGGCCCACACACTCACAGGCTCACACACTCACAGGCTCACACACTCACAGGCTCACACACTCACAGGCTCACACACTCACAGGCCCACACACTCACAGGCTCACACACTCACAGGCTCACACACTCACAGGCTCACACACTCACAGGCCCACACACTCACAGGCTCACACACTCACAGGCTCACACACTCACAGGCTCACACACTCACAGGCTCACACACTCACAGGCCCACACACTCACAGGCTCACACACTCACAGGCTCACACACTCACAGGCTCACACACTCACAGGCTCACACACTCACAGGCTCACAGGCTTACACACTCACAGGCTCACACACTCACAGGCTCACACACTCACAGGCCCACACACTCACAGGCTCACACACTCACAGGCTCACACACTCACAGGCCCACACACTCACAGGCTCACACACTCACATGCTCACACACTCACAGGCTCACACACTCACAGGCTCACACACTCACATGCTCACACACTCACAGGCTCACACACTCACAGGCTCACACACTCACATGCTCACACACTCACATGCTCACACACTCACAGGCTCACACACTCACAGGCTCACACACTCACAGGCTCACAGGCTCACACACTCACAGGCTCACACACTCACAGGCTCACACACTCACAGGCTCACAGGCTCACACACTAACAGGCTCACACACTCACAGGCTCACAGGCTCACACACTCACAGGCTCACAGGCTCACACACTCACAGGCTCACACACTCACAGGCTCACAGGCTCACACACTCATAGGCTCACACTCACAGGCTCACACACTCACATGCTCACAGGCTCACACACTCACAGGCTCACACACTCACAGGCTCACACACTCACATGCTCACACACTCACAGACTCACACACTCACAGGCTCACACACTCACAGGCTCACACACTCACAGGCTCACACACTCACAGGCTCACACACTCACTGGCTCACACACACACAGGCTGACACACACACATGCTCACACACACACATGCTCACACAAACACACATGCTCACACACACATGCTCACACACACTCACATGCTCACACACACACATGCTCACACACACACATGCTCACACACACACAGGCTCACACACACACATGCTCACACACACATGCTCACACACACACATGCTCACACACACTCACATGCTCACACACACACATGCTCACACACACACATGCTCACACACACTCACATGCTCACACACACACATGCTCACACACACACAGGCTCACACACACACACATGCTCACACACACACATGCTCACACACACACATGCTCACACACACACATGCTCACACACACACAGGCTCACACACACACACATGCTCACACACACACATGCTCACACACACACATGCTCACACACACACATGCTCACACACACTCACATGCTCACACACACACAGAACAGTGAAAAGTTCAACATTAAAACTGTAAGGAGTTAATCTCCCACATGAAACCATCCAACACACTGCTGCATGCTGCTTCATGGTAGTCACATGGTACACGGTGGCAGATTGTTTTTTTCCTACCACAGCAGGAGAATTAAGTTGACAGTAATTTGGACTGGAAACGCCCCACCAAAATGTTTTAGTAGCTCTCCCTCTGTTTCTCTGCTAGTTTTTTCCTTCCTTAATTGTGGAGGTTATGGTGTATGGACGGAAAGAGCGATCCTTCCAACTATGTCACAACTACTCTGATACTAGGGAACTTTTAAAGGCAACTCCATGCTTTTTGAATTGAGTGAAAATCAGTCGCAGAGGGTTTTTAAAGATACCTTTTGGTTGGGTGTGTTTTTTCAGGCAGACATACAGCTTCAGAAATGACCCAGTGTTTACATCTCTGGCTTCACAGGCTCCCTCCATGTATTCCACTTTCTCAGCTGCTGTCACACTGGGTGTGTCAACCTAACAGCATTTGTTATAGTCTCTGTAAAATATCTGAATTTCTGCAGGCACACAGAGCAAGCTTGGGGAAGGTAATGCACATGGTAAGCCTCTCAGGCTCCTGTCTAAGAGTTCCTGGGCTGAGGGCTGAGAGCTGAGGGATGAGGGCTGAGAGCTGAGGGCTGAGAGCTGAGAGCTGAGGGCTGAGGGCTGAGAGCTGAGGGCTGAGAGCTGAGGGCTGAGAGCTGAGGGCTGAGGTCTGAGGGCTGAGGTCTGAGCGCTGAGAGCTGAGGGCTGAGAGCTGAGGGCTGAGGGCTGAGAGCTGAGGGCTGAGAGCTGAGGGCTGAGGGCTGAGAGCTGAGGGCTGAGAGCTGAGGGCTGAGAGCTGAGGGCTGAGAGCTGAGGGCTGAGAGCTGAGGGCTGAGGTCTGAGGGCTGAGGTCTGAGCGCTGAGAGCTGAGGGCTGAGAGCTGAGGGCTGAGGGCTGAGGGCTGAGGGCTGAGAGCTGAGGGCTGAGAGCTGAGGGCTGAGGGCTGAGAGCTGAGGGCTGAGAGCTGAGGGCTGAGAGCTGAGGGCTGAGAGCTGAGGGCTGAGAGCTGAGGGCTGAGAGCTGAGGGCTGAGAGCTGAGGGCTGAGAGCTGAGGGCTGAGGGCTGAGGCGAGGGGGCACATTTACGGTACAAAGCTTATTTTGCTGGTAGAGAGAGAGAGATAGCGAGAGGTAGAGAGAGAGAGAGTGTGTGTTGGTGCAGCGTCATACAATGGCATCTCTGGTGTAGGCCGTAGCGTGCTGGAAGAGTGGGATTACACGTCCCACTGTGTGCACCTCGTTCTGAATGGCTGCCCCCGCTGCGAGTACCCTCTCCCGGGTCGGAACGACAGAGCTCTGTTAATTCTTCCTCCCACGCATACAGCATTCCCAGGAATTAGTCCAGCTCTCTGAGTGCTGGTTTAAATCCTCCAGCCCTAACAAGCCGCCCCGGTCCTCTCCTCTCCAGCCTGGAGTAAACCTGAGTGCTGGTTTAAATCCTACAGTCCTAACAAGCCGCCCCGGTCCTCTCCTCTCCAGCCTGGAGTAAACCTGAGTGCTGGTTTAAATCCTCCAGACCTAACAAGCCGCCCGGTCCTCTCCTCTCCAGCCTGGAGTAAACCTGAGTACTGGTTTAAATCCTCCAGACCTAACAAGCCGCCCGGTCCTCTCCTCTCCAGCCTGGAGTAAACCTGAGTGCTGGTTTAAATCCTCCAGACCTAACAAGCCGCCCCGGTCCTCTCCTCTCCAGCCTGGAGTAAACCTGAGTGCTGGTTTAAATCCTCCAGACCTAACAAGCCGCCCCGGTCCTCTCCTCTCCAACCTGGAGTAAACCTGACACTACAACAGGGCCGCTGCCGTTTAGCCTTCTGAAATAACCACTTAACTAAAGCTAATGTCTCAGTCTGTTAACCACTGGGAGGATTAGAGACCCCGCTCTGGAGTGACGCAGGTTCAGTGGCGTGGAGGGATGAAGGAGAGGCGTTAGCAGAGGATTTAAACCTCAATTACAAGGAACCGAGGGAGGCTGTTTGTTAGAAGAGAAGGTGTTTCTTTGGTCATTTGTGACCAGTACTCTGTTGTGTGTGTGTTTGTGTGTCTGTGTGTTTGTGTGTCTGCGTGTTTGTGTGTGTGTGTGTTTGTGTGTGTCTAAACGGACGAGGGCGGCACAGCCTGACGAATGTGTGTTGATCCCCTTGTTTAGGAGGGTTTAAGCCTGCTAACAGTTGCAGCACACTCTACACACACCACACACGCTTCACACACACCTGGGCAGCACACTCTACACACACCACACACGCTTCACACACACCTGGGCAGCACACTCTACACACACCACACACGCTTCACACACACCTGGGCAGCACACTCTACACACACCACACACGCTTCACACACACCTGGGCAGCACACTCTACACACACCACACACGCTTCACACACACCTGGGCAGCACACTCTACACACACCACACACGCTTCACACACACCTGGGCAGCACACGGCAATGGCTTTCAACACTTAGCTGCCCCATGTGGATTTAAATATGAATATTTGTCCTCCTCAGTCCTCTCCTCTGATTCTCTCCCTCCCATCCCCAGTATCTAAAATATGTAGTGGTGGTCAGGTCTGTTTTGATATGGCAGGCATGTAATCAGGCCTCTCAAACAATTATTGATCTCGTCTATGGGGAAGGGAAGGTAGTAGGGAGAATAAGTCATATGATACGCAGGGGTGGCTTTAGGGACTATGTCTAGAGTTGGGTCTTCAGGAAAGAGCTTCAAGTATTTGGGCATTTACATGATCATTATCTGTTATATATAATATGTATATTAGTTCCTATTACACACACACACACACACACACACACACACACACACACACACACACACACACACACACACACACACACACACACACACACACAGAAAGCCTTATTATTAACTGTCACCCTGAGCAGAGAGGTGTTTTAACACACATCCAGCAGGGAGATAGAAGGCATACCTCGGAGGAAATTGCAGATAGGGAAACGTTTTTGTATGGTTACATTCTCCCCACCCATAATTACTATCGGAGATTTAATTTACTCCTCCTTCAACCCAGGCCATACTATTAGGACTAGCCTGTGGAATAAAGCTAGGTATATACATTACAGTGTAGCCAGGCCATACTGTTATGTCTAGCCTGTGGAATAAAGCTAGGTATATACATTACAGTGTAGTCAGGCCATACTGTTATGTCTAGCCTGTGGAATAAAGCTAGGTATATACATTACAGTGTAGCCAGGCCATACTGTTAGGTCTAGCCTGTGGAATAAAGCTAGGTATATACATTACAGTGTAGCCAGGCCATACTGTTATGTCTAGCCTGTGGAATAAAGCTAGGTATATACATTACAGTGTAGTCAGGCCATACTGTTATGTCTAGCCTGTGGAATAAAGCTAGGTATATACATTACAGTGTAGCCAGGCCATACTGTTAGGTCTAGCCTGTGGAATAAAGCTAGGTATATACATTACACTGTAGTCAGGCCATACTGTTATGTCTAGCCTGTGGAATAAAGCTAGGTATATACATTACAGTGTAGTCAGGCCATACTGTTATGTCTAGCCTGTGGAATAAAGCTAGGTATATACATTACAGTGTAGTCAGGCCATACTATTAGGTCTAGCCTGTGGAATAAAGCTAGGTATATACATTACACTGTAGTCAGGCCATACTGTTAGGACTAGCCTGTGGAATAAAGCCAGGTATATACATTACAGTGTAGCCAGGCCACCCGCAGTGACAGAACACATACAGTGTTTCCTATCTTTGTGCATGGACAGGGTTTGGAACGGTCATGGGTGAGTCCCCTTTACAATGTAAAGTGCTTTGATGACTGGGTGAAGAACTATATGAATGAAATTGACTGTTATCACTTTTATTATTTCCAAACCATTCATGGTGCTAGGCTTGGATAGTCTGTGAATGTACTCTATGTATCCAACCATTCTCAGTGCCCCTCTCTCAGCCTCAGTCAGTCCATGGTTTGGTTCATGGCCTGTGTTAGTTGGGCAAAGTGTGCCGTTAGCTGGGCAAAGTGTGCCGTTAGCTGGGCAAAGTGTGCCATGGGCTGTGGCCTCTGGCTTTGCGCTGGCCATCTGCCTAATTGTAAAGTGAGAGGTAGCATGGTAAATCTAATCAGACTGGGGCCAGTGCACCAGAGCATTGGCCCATCAGCCCATCCTAATTGGAGCAGCTGAGAGAGGGGTAGAGACAGAGAGACACAGAGACAGAGATCTGCTGTTTGCATTCAGTCAGTGTTCTGCTGTACAGTAGAGTCACACACAGGTACAGATACAGACGTGAATCCTAAATGACCGTGGTTAAAGTGTAATGAGCGATGGGATGAGTCTCTCTGGGTGACCAGAGCTCTGGAGCAGGCACACTGGTGCCCACACACTGGTGCCCACACACTGGTGCCCACACACTGGTGACCTGCCGTCTTGCTATCCGATGATTCCCCCCGGACAACCAGGCAGGATATAACCCCACCCACTTTGCCAAAGCACAGCCCCCACACCACTAATTAGATATCAACAGACTACCAACTTACTACCCTGAGACAAAGCTGAGTGTAGCCCACTAAGGGAGCATAAGACCGGACAGGAAGATCACGTCATTGACTCAAGTTGAGTATAACGAAAAAGCCTGGCAGGACGTGACACGCCCCTCCTAGGGACGACATGGAAGAGCACTAGTAAGCCAGTGACTCAGCCTTCGTAATAGGGTCAGAAGCAGAGAATCCCAGTGGAAAGAGGGGAGCCTGCCAGGCAGAGACCGCATGGGTGGTTCTGCACTTCAGTACCTTGCCGTTCACCTTCTCACTCCTGGGCCAGACTAGACTCAATCATAGGACTTCCTGAGAGATGAATCTTCATTAAAGACTTAAAGGTCATTAAAGGTCGAGAGCGAGTCTGCATCTCTCGCATGGATGTGCAGACCATTCCATAAAAATGTAGCTCTATAGGAGAAAGCCCAGCCTCCAGCTGTTTGCTTAGAAATTCTAGGGACAATAAGGAGACCTGCGTCTTGTGATCGTAGCGTACGTCTATTATGGCTGGACCAAGACAGGTAGGAGCAAGTCCATGTTCTATGAGCCCGTCCTCCCCAATTAAGGTGTCACCAGCCCCGTACAGTGTCAATGTGTGTGTGTGTGTGTTTGTGTGTGGACAGGCCTCTGTCAACAATCAAAGACCAGTAGATGCTAGAAATGTGGATATAACATTTACTGTTTCTGTTTGAGAGATGATGGACTGAGTTCACCCAACGTCCTGTGTTGATGTTTCCTCCCTCTCTCTTATTTTCTCCATCTCTGTTTTATTGCAGTCTTTGTTCTGTGCCACCTCCCCTGTGCCAGATTCTGAGGTCCCCTCAGCCAAATGTCATTTTATTTTACTGCGGTGAGAGGGGCATGACAGGGTGCCAGCATGGGCAACGATCAGAGTTAGCTATTCAACAGCGCAGCGCTGATCAGAATTTATGATTCACCCAATGAAAATTAAGAGCTTTGCTAATGCGTCAGTCTTTCTTTCTTTCTTTCTTTCTTTCTTTCTTTCTTTCTTTCTTTCTTTCTTTCTTTCTTTCTTTCTTTCTTTCTTTCTTTCTTTCTTTCTTTCTTTCTTTCTATCTCTCTCTCTCTCTCTCCTTCTCGTTTTCTTTCTCTTTCTCTCACCCTTTCTTCCTAGGCGATGCCAAGAGTTATAGCTTTAGATGACAGAGATGTTTTTCAAGTTATTTTTCATTGTCCCTCCTCTCTCCCCTCACTCCACTCCCTCCTCTCCTCTCTGCCCTCACTCCACTCCCTCCTCTCCTCTCTCCTCTCACTCCACTCCCTCCTCTCCTCTCTCCCCTCACTCCACTCCCACCTCTCCTCTCTCCCCTCACTCCACTCCCACCTATCCTCTCTCCCCTCACTCCACTCCCACCTCTCCTCTCTCCCCTCACTCCACTCCCACCTCTCCTCTCTCCCCTCACTCCACTCCCACCTCTCCTCTCTCCCCTCACTCCACTCCCACCTCTCCTCTCTCCCCTCACTCCACTCCCACCTCTCCTCTCTCCCCTCACTCCACTCCCACCTCTCCTCTCTCCCCTCACTCCACTCCCACCTCTCCTCTCTCCCCTCACTCCACTCCCACCTCTCCTCTCTCCCCTCACTCCATTCCATCCTCTCCTCTCTCCCCTCACTCCACTCCCTCCTCTCCTCTCTCCCCTCACTCCACTCCCACCTCTCCTCTCTCCCCTCACTCCACTCCCTCCTCTCCTCTCTCCCCTCACTCCACTCCCACCTCTCCTCTCTCCCCTCACTCCACTCCCTCCTCTCCTCTCTCCCCTCACTCCACTCCCACCTCTCCTCTCTCCCCTCACTCCACTCCCTCCTCTCCTCTCTCCCCTCACTCCATTCCCTCCTCTCCTCTCTCCCCTCACTCCACTCCCTCCTCTCCTCTCTCCCCTCACTCCACTCCCTCCTCTCCTCTCTCCCCTCACTCCATTCCCTCCTCTCCTCTCTCCCCTCACTCCCTCCCACCTCTCCTCTCTCCCCTCACTCCACTCCCTCCTCTCCTCTCTCCCCTCACTCCACTCCCACCTCTCCTCTCTCCCCTCACTCCACTCCTCAGCCGTCACATCTTTGGCAGGATAAGGTGCTGCGGGACCTATTTACCCCATTTTCACATTTTCACTTACACTACATCTTATTGTTCACTTATGGGTCTGACCAATGGAAAGGTAGGGAGTACGGGGAGGGCAGGGGTCTTGTCTCTGTATGTTTTAGCCTCTTGTGTGGTACTGTACCAGAGAGTCTAGACCTGGAAATGTACACTGTACCTGGAAACTCCATACCAGCCAGTAGAATTGTCCTTGATGTTGCTCCGCTCACCTCAGTGTGTGTGTGTTGGTTCCGTTAGCGCCACACTGTCTCTTTAAGGGTGGAGACGGCCAGCTACTTTTCTGAAGTCCCTCTTCTGCTGCGGGTGGATGGGCTATGGGTGTTTGAGTATGTGAGCAGTGTGTGTGTTTGTGTGTGTGTCAGAATTATGGGGTATGGGACTGTTTCTAGCAAATGAGAACAGATTGGACTGGTTATGGGAGTGGGCCTGGTTTGAGTTAGCATGGAGACAGCCGTGCTGTGTGAATGTCATACCCCCCACTACCAGCCTCTCTACACTTTACTGGCCTGACAGCCTTTTTCCACCACTACATACTCTCTCTGTCTCTCTCTCTCTGTCTCTCTGTCTCTCTCTCTCTCTCTCTCTCTCTCTCTCTCTCTCTCTCTCTCTCTCTCTCTCTCTGTCTCTCTCTCTCTCTGTCTCTCTCTCTGTCTCTGTCTCTCTCGCTCTCTGTCTCTCTCTCTGTCTCTGTCTCTCTCTCTGTCTCTCTCTCTCTCTCTCTCTCTCTCTCTCTCTGTCTCTCTCTCTGTCTCTGTCTCTCTCTCACTGCTTGCCTCTCTCTCTCTCTCGCTCTCTGTCTCTCCTCTCTCTCTCTCTCTCTCGCGCGCTCTGTCTCTCTCTTGCTCTCTCTCTCCTCTCTCTCTTGCTCTCTGTCTCTCTCTCTTTCGCTATGTGTCTCTCCTCTCTCTCTTCTCTCGCTCACTCTGTCTCGCTCACTCTCTCTCTCTCTCTCTCTCTGTCTCTCTCTTACTCTCTGTCTCTCCTCTCTCTTGCTCTCTCTCTCTCTCTCTCTCTCTCTCTCTCTCTCTCTCTCTCTCTCTCTGTCTCTCTGTCTCTCTGTCTCTGTCTCTCTCACTGCTTGCCTCTCTCTCTCGCTCTGTCTCTCCTCTCTCTCTCGCTCTCCTCTCTCTCTCTCTCGCGTGCTCTCTGTCTCTCTCTCTCTCTCTCTCTCGCTCTCTGTCTCTTCCCTCCCTCCCCCTCTCGATCTCTCTGCTGAAGTTTTTTTCAGCCTTCAATGTTTTTTTGAGGGGAAAGCGTTGCGTTCCTAACTTAATCCCAATCGTGATATTAAACGCTTTGTTTTTATCGTCTGAGAAAGAGAAGGACATGGTGATGGGGAGAGGGAGTAGTTTGTCTCATTTACCGCTAGGGCCACATACGATCGCTCTCCTCTGAAAGGGAAACTCTGCAAAATGTTATGGTAGGCTGTAAGTATGGCCCTTTACTTGTGTACCAGAGTTAACCTCCTCACACACTATTCAAAATCACCTGAAGCACCGTAAAGCTTTCTGTGAAGTCAGAGTGAGCTGCTTTTAGATCTGCCTGGTCTGCAGAACCTCAGGTAAGTGGAGTGATCGTGGCCTTGACCAAAAGGGGACTGGCTGTGTTGAAAGAAGTGGGAGCCTCTGACTGTATGTGTTAAGATGTCTGTGTAATCTTATCCAGACACACACAGCCCTGACGAACTCCCTCCTCTCCTCCCTCCCAGACAGTGCAGCATGCCTGGCTTTATGGCCTTGACTCTCTCAGCCCCACACTCTATTCCTCCCTTTTTGTATTTCCTCTCTCTCTCCATCACTGCTTTTTGGGGGTTTATTCGAGAGAGAGAGAGAGAGAGAGAGAGAGAGAGAGAGAGAGAGAGAGAGAGAGAGAGAGAGAGAGAGAGAGAGAGAGAGAGAGAGAGAGAGAGAGAGAGAGAGAGAGAGAGAGAGAGAGAGAGAGAGAGAGAGAGAGAGAGAGAGAGAGAGAGAGAGAGAGAGAGAGAGAGAATGTAGTGGTGGAAAGAGGCTGAGAGAGAATGGATAGACTGGACTGGGTGATTGTGTAATTTGTCCATTATTGCAGGCAATTCCTCTCGTTTGGAGCCGGCAACATGTCTGGCACTGTTACTGACTGTGTTTGGTACGCCTGATTACCTTTTACAGGTGCTTGTTAAAAAAAGCCTTTCACCCCTCTGAAATCGTCTGCTGATAGCAAACGGAGCTCTCTTCTGTTTTGTTATGTTCGCTCCAGTCTGTTTTGTTATGTTCGCTCCAGTCTGTTTTGTTATGTTCGCTCCAGTCTGTTTTGTTATGTTCGCTCCAGTCTGTTTTGTTATGTTCGCTCCAGTCTGTTTTGTTATGTTCGCTCCAGTCTGTTTTGTTATGTTCGCTCCAGTCTGTTTTGTTATGTTCGCTCCAGTCTGTTTTGTTATGTTCGCTCTCTTCTGTTTTGTTATGTTCGCTCCAGTCTGTTTTGTTATGTTCGCTCCAGTCTGTTTTGTTATGTTCGCTCCAGTCTGTTTTGTTATGTTCGCTCCAGTCAGTTTTGTTATGTTCGCTCCAGTCTGTTTTGTTATGTTCGCTCCAGTCTGTTTTGTTATGTTCGCTCCAGTCTGTTTTGTTATGTTCGCTCCAGTCTGTTTTGTTATGTTCGCTCCAGTCTGTTTTGTTATGTTCGCTCCAGTCTGTTTTGTTATGTTCGCTCCAGTCTGTTTTGTTATGTTCGCTCCAGTCTGTTTTGTTATGTTCGCTCCAGTCTGTTTTGTTATGTTTGCTCCAGTCTGTTTTGTTATGTTCGCTCCAGTCTGTTTTGTTATGTTTTGTTATGTTCGCTCCAGTCTGTTTTGTTATGTTCGCTCCAGTCTGTTTTGTTATGTTCGCTCCAGTCTGTTTTGTTATGTTCGCTCCAGTCTGTTTTGTTATGTTCGCTCCAGTCTGTTTTGTTATGTTCGCTCCAGTCTGTTTTGTTATGTTCGCTCCAGTCTGTTTTGTTATGTTCGCTCCAGTCTGTTTTGTTATGTTCGCTCCAGTCTGTTTTGTTATGTTCGCTCCAGTCTGTTTTGTTATGTTTGCTCCAGTCTGTTTTGTTATGTTTGCTCCAGTCTGTTTTGTTATGTTCGCTCCAGTCTGTTTTGTTATGTTCGCTCCAGTCTGTTTTGTTATGTTCGCTCCAGTCTGTTTTGTTATGTTCGCTCCAGTCTGTTTTGTTATGTTCGCTCTCTTCTGTTTTGTTATGTTCGCTCTCTTCTGTTTTGTTATGTTCGCTCCAGTCTGTTTTGTTATGTTCGCTCCAGTCTGTTTTGTTATGTTCGCTCCAGTCTGTTTTGTTATGTTCGCTCCAGTCTGTTTTGTTATGTTCGCTCCAGTCTGTTTTGTTATGTTCGCCCCAGTCTGTTTTGTTATGTTTGCTCCAGTCTGTTTTGTTATGTTCGCTCCAGTCTGTTTTGTTATGTTCGCTCCAGTCTGTTTTGTTATGTTCGCTCTCTTCTGTTTTGTTATGTTCGCTCTCTTCTGTTTTGTTATGTTTGCTCCAGTCTGTTTTGTTATGTTCGCTCCAGTCTGTTTTGTTATGTTCGCTCTCTTCTGTTTTGTTATGTTCGCTCCAGTCTGTTTTGTTATGTTCGCTCCAGTCTGTTTTGTTATGTTCGCTCCAGTCTGTTTTGTTATGTTCGCTCCAGTCTGTTTTGTTATGTTCGCTCCAGTCTGTTTTGTTATGTTCGCTCCAGTCTGTTTTGTTATGTTCGCTCCAGTCTGTTTTGTTATGTTCGCTCCAGTGTTTTGTTATGTTCTCCAGTCTGTTTTGTTATGTTCGCTCCAGTCTGTTTTGTTATGTTCGCTCCAGTCTGTTTTGTTATGTTCGCTCCAGTCTGTTTTGTTATGTTCGCTCCAGTCTGTTTTGTTATGTTTTGCTTCGCTCTCTTCTGTTTTGTTATGTTCGCTCTCTTCTGTTTTGTTATGTTCGCTCTCTTCTGTTTTGTTATGTTTGCTCCAGTCTGTTTTGTTATGTTTGCTCCAGTCTGTTTTGTTATGTTCGCTCTCTTCTGTTTTGTTATGTTCGCTCTCTTCTGTTTTGTTATGTTCGCTCCAGTCTGTTTTGTTATGTTCGCTCCAGTCTGTTTTGTTATGTTCGCTCCAGTCTGTTTTGTTATGTTCGCTCCAGTCTGTTTTGTTATGTTCGCTCCAGTCTGTTTTGTTATGTTCGCTCCAGTCTGTTTTGTTATGTTCGCTCTCTTCTGTTTTGTTATGTTCGCTCTCTTCTGTTTTGTTATGTTTGCTCCAGTCTGTTTTGTTATGTTTGCTCCAGTCTGTTTTGTTATGTTCGCTCTCTTCTGTTTTGTTATGTTTGCTGTCTGTTTTGTTATGTTCGCTCCAGTCTGTTTTGTTATGTTCGCTCTCTTCTGTTTTGTTTGTTATGTCGCTCTCTTCTGTTTTGTTATGTTCGCTCCAGTCTGTTTTGTTATGTTCGCTCCAGTCTGTTTTGTTATGTTCGCTCCAGTCTGTTTTGTTATGTTCGCTCCAGTCTGTTTTGTTATGTTCGCTCCAGTCTGTTTTGTTATGTTCGCTCCAGTCTGTTTTGTTATGTTCGCTCCAGTCTGTTTTGTTATGTTCGCTCCAGTCTGTTTTGTTATGTTCGCTCCAGTCTGTTTTGTTATGTTTGCTCCAGTCTGTTTTGTTATGTTCGCTCCAGTCTGTTTTGTTATGTTCGCTCCAGTCTGTTTTGTTATGTTCGCTCCAGTCTGTTTTGTTATGTTCGCTCTCTTCTGTTTTGTTATGTTCGCTCCAGTCTGTTTTGTTATGTTCGCTCCAGTCTGTTTTGTTATGTTTGCTCCAGTCTGTTTTGTTATGTTCGCTCCAGTCTGTTTTGTTATGTTCGCTCCAGTCTGTTTTGTTATGTTCGCTCCAGTCTGTTTGGTTATGTTATGTTTGCTCCAGTCTGTTTTGTTATGTTCGCTCCAGTCTGTTTTGTTATGTTCGCTCCAGTCTGTTTTGTTATGTTCGCTCCAGTCTGTTTTGTTATGTTCGCTCCAGTCTGTTTTGTTATGTTTGCTCCAGTCTGTTTTGTTATGTTCGCTCCAGTCTGTTTTGTTATGTTCGCTCCAGTCTGTTTTGTTATGTTCGCTCCAGTCTGTTTTGTTATGTTCGCTCCAGTCTGTTTTGTTATGTTCGCTCCAGTCTGTTTTGTTATGTTCGCTCAGTCTGTTTTGTTATGTTCGCTCCAGTCTGTTTTGTTATGTTCGCTCCAGTCTGTTTTGTTATGTTCGCTCCAGTCTGTTTTGTTATGTTCGCTCTCTTCTGTTTTGTTATGTTCGCTCCAGTCTGTTTTGTTATGTTCGCTCCAGTCTGTTTTGTTATGTTCGCCCCAGTCTGTTTTGTTATGTTCGCTCCAGTCTGTTTTGTTATGTTCGCTCCAGTCTGTTTTGTTATGTTCGCTCTCTTCTGTTTTGTTATGTTCGCTCTCTTCTGTTTTGTTATGTTCGCTCTCTTCTGTTTTGTTATGTTTGCTCCAGTCTGTTTTGTTATGTTTGCTCCAGTCTGTTTTGTTATGTTCGCTCTCTTCTGTTTTGTTATGTTCGCTCTCTTCTGTTTTGTTATGTTCGCTCCAGTCTGTTTTGTTATGTTCGCTCCAGTCTGTTTTGTTATGTTCGCCCCAGTCTGTTTTGTTATGTTCGCTCCAGTCTGTTTTGTTATGTTCGCTCCAGTCTGTTTTGTTATGTTCGCTCTCTTCTGTTTTGTTATGTTCGCTCTCTTCTGTTTTGTTATGTTCTGTTTTGTTATGTTTGCTCCAGTCTGTTTTGTTATGTTTGCTCCAGTCTGTTTTGTTATGTTCGCTCTCTTCTGTTTTGTTATGTTTGCTCCAGTCTGTTTTGTTATGTTCGCTCCAGTCTGTTTTGTTATGTTCGCTCTCTTCTGTTTTGTTATGTTCGCTCTCTTCTGTTTTGTTATGTTCGCTCCAGTCTGTTTTGTTATGTTCGCTCCAGTCTGTTTTGTTATGTTCGCTCCAGTCTGTTTTGTTATGTTCGCTCCAGTCTGTTTTGTTATGTTCGCTCCAGTCTGTTTTGTTATGTTCGCTCCAGTCTGTTTTGTTATGTTCGCTCCAGTCTGTTTTGTTATGTTCTCCAGTCTGTTTTGTTATGTTCGCCCCAGTCTGTTTTGTTATGTTTGCTCCAGTCTGTTTTGTTATGTTCGCTCCAGTCTGTTTTGTTATGTTCGCTCTCTTCTGTTTTGTTATGTTCGCTCCAGTCTGTTTTGTTATGTTCGCTCTCTTCTGTTTTGTTATGTTCGCTCCAGTCTGTTTTGTTATGTTCGCTACAGTCTGTTTTGTTATGTTTGCTCCAGTCTGTTTTGTTATGTTCGCTCCAGTCTGTTTTGTTATGTTCGCTCCAGTCTGTTTTGTTATGTTCGCTCCAGTCTGTTTGGTTATGTTTGCTCCAGTCTGTTTTGTTATGTTCGCTCCAGTCTGTTTTGTTATGTTCGCTCCAGTCTGTTTTGTTATGTTCGCTCCAGTCTGTTTTGTTATGTTCGCTCCAGTCTGTTTTGTTATGTTTGCTCCAGTCTGTTTTGTTATGTTCGCTCCAGTCTGTTTTGTTATGTTTGCTCCAGTCTGTTTTGTTATGTTTGCTCCAGTCTGTTTTGTTATGTTTGCTCCAGTCTGTTTTGTTATGTTCGCTCTCTTCTGTTTTGTTATGTTCGCTCCAGTCTGTTTTGTTATGTTTGCTCCAGTCTGTTTTGTTATGTTCGCTCCAGTCTGTTTTGTTATGTTCGCTCCAGTCTGTTTTGTTATGTTCGCTCCAGTCTGTTTTGTTATGTTCGCTCTCTTCTGTTTTGTTATGTTCGCTCCAGTCTGTTTTGTTATGTTCGCTCCAGTCTGTTTTGTTATGTTTGCTCCAGTCTGTTTTGTTATGTTCGCTCCAGTCTGTTTTGTTATGTTCGCTCCAGTCTGTTTGGTTATGTTCGCTCCAGTCTGTTTGGTTATGTTTGCTCCAGTCTGTTTTGTTATGTTCGCTCCAGTCTGTTTTGTTATGTTCGCTCCAGTCTGTTTTGTTATGTTCGCTCCAGTCTGTTTGGTTATGTTCGCTCCAGTCTGTTTGGTTATGTTTGCTCCAGTCTGTTTTGTTATGTTCGCTCCAGTCTGTTTTGTTATGTTCGCTCCAGTCTGTTTTGTTATGTTCGCTCCAGTCTGTTTTGTTATGTTCGCTCCAGTCTGTTTTGTTATGTTTGCTCCAGTCTGTTTTGTTATGTTCGCTCCAGTCTGTTTTGTTATGTTCGCTCCAGTCTGTTTTGTTATGTTCGCTCCAGTCTGTTTTGTTATGTTCGCTCCAGTCTGTTTTGTTATGTTCGCTCCAGTCTGTTTTGTTATGTTCGCTCCAGTCTGTTTTGTTATGTTCGCTCCAGTCTGTTTTGTTATGTTCGCTCCAGTCTGTTTTGTAAATGATTTTGTATCAGAGTCTAATTGAGTAGATTTGGCCTTAACAAAACAAAACAAAATTCTCATTGACTCTAACCCTCCTAAATGTGCAGTGACGTTGAACGCAACCCCATATCTGTTGGTTTAGTCTTGGTTGTACTGTTTAATTGTCAGTCCTCTGGGCCAGTCTGAGTGGAGGTTTCTGGGATAGCTGGTCCTCTGGTAGTCTCGTGTCAGAAGAGAGACCTCTGTAGTGAATAAACCTTATAAGGTCCTCTGGAACAGACCTGTATGCTCCTCTCCTCTCCTCCCTCTCTCCTCCATGCCCTACTCTAACCCTCATCTGGTCTGGATCTGCTCTCCCAGGCCAGAGCGGACTCTCTCTCTCTTTCTCGCTCTCTCTTTCTTTCTGCCATCACTATATAAACACATAGAGCCTGACCATAACAATCTGACCCTGCCTGGCTCCTCTCTCCATTCTCTTCACTCACCCTCCTCCCCACCTCCCCTCCTCCCCACCTCCCCTTCTCCCCTCCTCCCCACCTCCCCTTCTTCCCACCTATTCTGTTATATACCAAAGCTCCTGCAAAGGATAAAAAAACTCTAACCCAATCCCTCAGTATGTGTTCTGGTAAAACTTCGGTAAACCTCCTGGCCCTAGTAATAATGTAACCTGGGGGTCCGGTAAACCTCCTGGCCCTAGTAATAATGTAACCTGGGGGTCCGGTAAACCTCCTGGCTCTAGTAATAATGTAACCTGGGGGTCCGGTAAAACTCCTGGTCCTAGTAATAATGTCACCTGAAAGCAGGAGGGAAACTTGCTTTATTTTGTAACTATGACATCACCATCCTTCCATCCCCGCTCCTCCCCCCTGTTCCCCCCTCCTCCCCCGCTACCCAGACTCCTCTCCTGAATTTCCTCAAATTCCGCCGCTATAGCGTATCGTATTTCCAAAGACTACCGTGCAAATAAGCGTGCCAGAACATTTTTTCCCTGTTCCTCATCTGAGTAGTGTCTCTCTCCACCTAATTTGTTTCACATGGTGGTGGTGTATGGAGACACTTAGAGTGGTCAGTGAAGCAACAGGTTTGGACAGAAGGGACAGGAGAGGCTCATATAGGCAGCCATTTGTTTTTTACATTTACACTACCGTTCAAATGTTTGGCTGATTGTTAATGGAATATCTACATCGGCGTACAGATGCCCATTATCAGCAACCATCACTCCTGTGTTCTAATCCAAGTGTATCATTTTAAAAGGCTAATTGATCATTAGAAACCCTTTTGCAATTATATTAGCACATCTGAAAACTGTTGTTCTGATTAAAGAAACAATACAACTGGCCTTCTTTAGACGAGTTGAGTATCTGGAGCATCAGCATTTGTGGGTTCGATTTCAGGCTCAAAATGGCCAGAAACAAATAACTTTCTTCTGAAACTCATTAGTCTATTCTTGTTCTGAGAAATTAAGGACTTGTGACTCATCTGTTTCTCAAACTAGACTCTCTAATGTACTTGTCCTCTTGCTCAGTTGTGCACTCCACTTTCTATTCGGGGTAGGGCCAGTTTGCGCTGTTCTGATCTCATACAACACAGCGTTGTATGAAATATTCATTTTTTTGGCAATTTCTCGCATGGAATAGCCTTCATTTCTCAGAACAAGAATAGACTGACGAATTTCAGAAGAAAGTTATTTGTTTCTGGCCATTTTGAGCCTGTAATCAAACCCACAAATGTTATTTTAATGGACAAGAAATGTGCTTTTCTTTAAAAAAAAAGACATTTCCAAGTGACCCCAAACTTTTGAATGGTAGGGTACATGAAGGGACCTGTGCCTGTGCCATTTTAATTAGTATAAAAATGATTTCTGAATCATTTCTTGGAAGTGTAATCCAAAATCGAGTGGCTATCGTAAAGAAAAGGAAAGGAGAGCAGAAAGAAAGAAAATAAGGAATGTTCTCTTCCTGTGGATGTCTCTCTGTCTCTGTCATGTCTCTCTCTCTCTGTCTCTCTCTCTCTCTGTCTCTCTCTCTGTCTCTGTCTCTGTCTCTCTGTCTCTCTCTGTCTCTGTCTCTCTGTCTCTCTGT
>NC_056436.1:17020221-17022721 GCF_018296145.1 Oncorhynchus tshawytscha | reverse complement strand
AGACACAAATCCCAGGCCACAGGCACAGACACAGGTCCCAGGCCACAGACACGGGTCCCAGGCCACAGACACGGGTCCCAGGCCACAGACACAGTTCCCAGGCCACAGGCACAGGGCCCAGGCCACAGGCACAGGGCCCAGGCCACAGACACAGGTCCCAGGCCACAGTCACAGGTCCCAGGCCACAGTCACAGTTCCCAGGCCACAGACACAGTTCCCAGGCCACAGACACAGTTCCCAGGCCACAGACACGGGTACCAGGCCACAGACACAGTTCCCAGGCCACAGACACAGGGCCCAGGCCACAGGCACAGGTCCCAGGCCACAGGCACAGGTCCCAGGTCTCAGGTCCCATCTACTATAACATTGGTACTACTTTTATGTTGCTTCTACAATTAGAACAACTCATTTATATAGGGCCTATTAGGAGCCTTCAGAGTACTTTGCATTGTGCTATGGTTAGCAGTAGGTCACCCACCCTTCCACAGTGTAGTATGTGGCAGGAGAGGGAGGAGAAGTCCCAAACTTTCATGACACCCCCTCCTCCTCTCCTCTCTTCCTCTCTTCCCTCTTTTGCTCCAGGCCAAGGTTGACAGCCCTTTCTTGAAGTGTATGTCTTTAATACCACCGCCTGCTCCAGCCTCAGCCTTCCGCCACGTTACTTACTGTCACCAGGCTCAGCTAATGAATTTCATTCATTCTGATTTCGCTAAGCTGCTCAGTGTTAGTTTAAAATTCATAAGAAATAATGCCGGGGCAGACTCCCCTCTAACTTCTCTTCCCCCCTACCCTTCCTCCTCCTGTCTTCCCGAGCCTGTTCATCCTTTATTCAACTAATCTCACATGAGGAGATGGGGACCAGCCACTGCAATGCACTCTGGGATGTGAGGATGTCATGTGTAAAAAATATTTTAAAAATCCAGAAAAAGCGAAGGGTGTCTTTGTCACTTTGTCAGAGAAAGTGAGAGAATGGATTGTCCTTGACAGGCACATACTGTAGACCTCATGTCAATTGTGACATGACATGAAATAGAGCAGCTCCGTATGGTTAATGTTGTAACGGTACAATGTTACAGGAGCTGAGTTTCAGTGTTGCCTATGGTAGTGCAAAGCACGTTTTGGCTTGAAGCCACACGCTTCTGCGGTGAGGCTAGCTGTGTAGACGTCTGACTGGGCTTTCTAGGGAACCATTTGTTTCTGTGGGAATGTAATATAGTCTACATTCAGTTAACCAACAGCTACATTACTCTACATTTATTTACAGCGTGGCTAGATGTTTTGTAGGGTGCCGAGCTACTGTGCTCAAATTAAGTTAGCAGGGGATATTGTTATATCGTTTTTGATTTTCTTAAATGAGCTTTTTAAATGAAAGTTTTTGTGTGGTCCTCTATTAAATGTTTGTAGAGACATTACACCCAATTCAGAAAGCCTATGTAGTGATATTAAGATATTAACACAGTCAAACCACTTCACTGAAACAAACAAAAATAGTCAGGTTTTACAGTACAACTTCACACACGTCCGTCTGTCTGTCCCCATACTATAAAAGTACTTGATGAAAGAAGAGAAAGACAGGGAGGAGGGTACATAGACAGATAAAGAGAGAGAGAGAGCGAGAGCACAGCTGAAAACTGTGGTCCTGATTAAAGAAGCAATAAAACTGTCCTTCTTTAGACTAGTTCAGTATCTGGAGCATCAGCATTTGTGAGTTTGATTACAGGCTCAAAATGGCCAGAAACAAATAACTTTCTTCTGAAACTCGTCAGTCTATTCTTGTTCTGAGAAATGAAGGTTATTCCATGTGAGAAATTGCCAAGAAACTGAAGATCTCGTACAACGCTGTGTACTACTCCCACCACAGAACAGAGATAGAACGAGAGGTGAATAGGAGGGGTGTCCAACTACATCGAGGGGGGAGAAGGGAGAGAGGTGGAGAATGGAGATAGGGTTTAGAAGCGAGAGGGTGGGAGAAGAGAGAGAGGGTTCAAAAGGGAGAGAGGGTAGAGAAGGGAGATAGAACGAGAGGGTTTAGAAGGGAGAGTGGGTTTAGAAGGGAGAGAGGGGGAGAAGGGAGAGATGGTTTAGAAGGGAGAGAGGTTTAGAAGGGAGAGAGGGTTTAGAAGGGAGAGAGGGTTTAGAAGGGAGAGTGGATTTAGAAGGGAGAGAGGGGGAGAAGAGAGAGAGGGTTCAGAAGGGAGAGAGGGTAGAGAAGGGAGATAGAACGAGAGGGTTTAGAAGGGAGAGTGGGTTTAGAAGGGAGAGGGGGAGAAGGGAGAGAGGGTTTAGAAGGGAGATAAGGTTTAGAAGGGAGAGAGGGGGAGAAGGGAGAGAGGGTTTAGAAGGGAGAGAGGGGGAGAAGGGAGAGAGGGTTTAGAAGGGAGAGAGGGTTTAGAAGGGAGAGAGGGTTTAGAAGGGAGAGAGGGTTTAGAAGGGAGAGAGGGTTTAGAAGGGAGTGAGGGTTTACAAGGGAGAGAGGGGTTAGAAGGGAGAGAGGGGTTTA
>NC_056436.1:16995221-17012721 GCF_018296145.1 Oncorhynchus tshawytscha | reverse complement strand
CTATGACGGCTCAGCTTCCTGTATGTAAATGAGAAAGGGCTTACGCAGTCTTTGGTTGGCTGAGGATAATACTGTAGTCAGTCTATTGATGTGGTTACCAGTTCTTTGGTGTTTCCTTAGGCTGCCGTGCTGCGATTAAGGTACCTCTGTGGAATGAAAGCTATAGAGGAGGAAGGGAAGTGAGATGGAGAGAGGAAGGTAGAGAAAGAAGGAGGACAGAGAGAGAGAGAGAAAGAGAGGGAGTGAGGGAAGAGAGGGAGGGGAGAGAGGAGGAGAAGAGAGAGGTACAGTATATAGATAGAAAGAAAGAGAGAGGGAGAAAGAGATAGAAGTTGAAAGAAGAAACATAGGGCATAGTAAGGAGTGAAGGTAAAGGAGATGAATTTAATCTGGAGCATTAATAATTGAAGCACGTTAGTGTTCAAAGGGCAGTGGCCGGCTTAAAAGAGCCAGGCTAGAACAGCAAAGAGAGTCCTAGGTTATCTCTTTAAACCCTGGTTAACAGGACGGACAGGTTTGAAGTGGGATTTACCTTCCCTTGTGACCTGTCACCCCCACCACCCCCAACCTCTCTTTCTCTCTCTCTCTCTCTCTCTCTCTCTCTCTCACACACACACACACACACACACACACACACACACACACACACACACACACACACACACACACACACACACACACACACACACACACACACACACACACACACACACACACACACACACACACACACACACACACACACACACACCTTGGTTGATATCTGGGATGAAAAGCAAGTGATTTGAACTAGGCATGAGGTTGCTAATGAGAGTCAGATGATCCTTGGAGCACATACAGCACTTACAGTTCTCTGTATGAACAGTTACAAGTATGTACACTTAAGTGTGAAAGGTGACTCCCTCCCTCCCTCCCTCCCTCCCTCCCCCTCCCTCCCCTCCCTCCCTCCCTCCCTCCCTCCCTCCCTCCCTCCCTTCCTTCCTTCCTTCCTTCCTTCCTTCCTTCCTTCCTTCCACCCTTAATAGAGCCTGGTTGGTCTAGAAATAACACTGGCCTGTCTCTACATGTCTTTCTTCCATGATAAAGGCCTGGTGAAAGAATAAATGTAATAATTTGATGGCCTCGGCACTTGTGACATTAATCGTAGACTGTCTGGCTATTGGCACTTCCCCAGTAATTGTACATGGAGAGATTAGCCCCCGTCCGCCTCCCTCAGCTCCATTTCTCCCTCCCTCTCTCAGCTCCATGCAACCGAGCCAAGTGGGTGCACTGCAGCCTACCATAATAGCCGTGATTTAATTTAGCTATTTAACCTGTAATTCCAGCAATATTTATTGAGGAGCGAGGGGAGAAAATTGGGCCATTAGCCGGGCGAGGATGAATACATTGAGATGAAAATGAACACTCCTAACTGGTAGTTGACCTTCGCGTTTTGTAGATATTTTTTTTTATTAGTGCTGGCCGCAGTAATTACTGCAAATTGAATCATTGCGAAAACTGAAATCATTCCGTAATGAGCATTTTTATTCGTTGCTGTGCTCCAAGGCCAGCAGGGCTGTGAAGTGGTGTGACATCCCTGTACTGGGGCTGAAGGATGGCTATTGAAGAAGAAAAACAAGGGGAAAAAACGCTTCTGAACTATAATTATTTTTACATTTGGTACTTCTGTCAAATGTGTTTCACGTGATTGAGAGGATCAAGTCTGTCTATCAGTACAGCCCCTTTATAGTGTGAAGAGCAAAGTTCCTGCTCCACTTATTCACTCATTGCTAGAGCTGTTTGGGCTGCATTAGCGCCCCACTCATGATGCACAGAAGTTAACATGCTTGAATAATGCATCGCGGCATGTAGAAATAGTTAATTACTGTTCGCAAAACAATGTCCATACAGGCTAGAACACTTACAATGCAAGACGATTCCGGTAGCTTCCAGCTTTAATTGTAGGGAAACTTTCGTTGCTAGCTTAGGCTACAGCTGAATTCACTACCCTAGTACTTTATTATGATCATTTGCAAACCGTAAAATGCAGATTTCAAAGCTGATTGTCCCCAAAAGCTATATTAATTCACTTTGTCTCCCTCGCCACCAAAAACTCATTCACTTCTTCATCTCCCTCGCTTCCCGTCTGGTTTCCACTAGATTCCATAGACACAAATTCTGTGTTCTTTTTTGTAGTTATATTGGTAAAAAAAACAAATGTCATTGATTGTATGATTGTATAATTGATTCATTAATGCATACATGGCTGTCTTTAAATGTAATGATATTAAACTCAAAAGATAACCAACAATTCAACAGAGCAGTAACTGAGTGTGTCTGTCTGGATCAAGTGCCATTTTGCCTAAATAAATTCAGGAGTAAACATGTGCCTACCGAGTCACCTAACACTCTGTGTTCAATAATAGTATTTAACATGATTTTTGACTGACTACTTCATCTCTGTACCTCACACATACAATTATGTGTGGGGTTATTATGTGACTTGTATGTATGGGGTACAGAGATGAAGTAGTCATTAGAAAATCATGTTAAACACTATTATTGTGCTCAGAGTGAGTCCATGCAACTTATTTGAGTTTGCCATAACAAAGGGGTTGAACACTTATTGACTCAAGACATTTCAGTTTTTCATTTTAAATTGATTTGTAAAAACTTCGAAAAACAATTACACTTTGACATTATGGGGTGTTGTGTGTAAGCCAGTGACAAAACATCTCTATTTAATCCATTGACAAAAAAATCTTTATTTAATCCATTTTCAAATCAGGCTGTAACACAACAAAATGTGGAAAAAGTCAAGAGGTGTGAACACTTTCTGAAGGGACTGTAAGCATCACTACTGAATGCTGCTCTCTTCACATCATCATGCCTGAATATTTCCTCCTCAACACGGACTGTTCTCTTCACATCATGATGCCTGAATATCTCCTCCTCAACACGGACTGTTCTCTTCACATCATCATGCCTGAATATCTCCTCCTCAACACGGACTGTTCTCTTCACATCATCATGCCTGAATATTTCCTCCTCAACACGGACCGTTCTCTTCACATCATCATGCCTGAATATCTCCTCCTCAACACGGACTGTTCTCTTCACATCATCATGCCTGAATATTTCCTCCTCAACACGGACTGTTCTCTTCACATCATCATGCCTGAATATCTCCTCCTCAACACGGACCGTTCTCTTCACATCATCATGCCTGAATATCTCCTCCTCAACACAGACTGTTCTCTTCACATCATCATGCCTGAATATCTCCTCCTCAACACGGACCGTTCTCTTCACATCATCATGCCTGAATATCTCCTCCTCAACACGGACTGTTCTCTTCACATCATCATGCCTGAATATCTCCTCCTCAACACGGACTGTTCTCTTCACATCATCATGCCTGAATATCTCCTCCTCAACACGGACTGTTCTCTTCACATCATCATGCCTGAATATCTCCTCCTCAACACGGACTGTTCTCTTCACATCATCATGCCTGAATATCTCCTCCTCAACACGGACTGTTCTCTTCACATCATCATGCCTGAATATCTCCTCCTCAACACGGACTGTTCTCTTCACATCATCATGCCTGAATATCTCCTCCTCAACACGGACTGTTCTCTTCACATCATCATGCCTGAATATCTCCTCCTCAACACGGACTGTTCTCTTCACATCATCATGCCTGAATATCTCCTCCTCAACACGGACTGTTCTCTTCAATCATCATGCCTGAATATCTCTTCTCCTTCTTGTTCTCTTCCATCATCATGCCTGAATATCTCATCCTCAACACGGACTGTTTTATTCATTTTTTGACATGCTAAAAATCTCCTCCTCAAAGGTGGGGATGGGTTCACATCATCATGCCTGAATATCTCCATCAATTGTGACTGTTCTCTTCACATCATCATGCCTGAATATCTCCTCCTCAACACAGACTGTTCTCTTCACATCATCATGCCTGAATATCTCCTCCTCAACACGGACTGTTCTCTTCACATCATCATGCCTGAATATCTCCTCCTCAACACGGACTGTTCTCCTGCTTGTTTTGGTGCTTTGTTTTGTTTGGATAGAGGGAAGGATGGAATTTGCTGCCTACCAGCAATTCTCAAAACCATGTACCATGCTACATCTCTTCCTCCTTCTTTTCTTCCCTTCCTCCTCCATCTTCTCCCTTCATCCTCTTCAGATGTATTTATTCATTTTTTGACATGCTAAAAAATAGGAAAGGTGGGGATGGGTAGTGTGCCAATTTATTCGTCACCATTGACTTGTGTTTCTTTTTTATTGTTGTCTTGATGACATATCCACCAGTCTTTGTCTCTGTCTCTGTCTCCTGCCCACCACCTGTCTTTGTCTCTGTCTCTGTCTCCTGCCCACCACCAGTCTTTGTCTCTGTCTCTGTCTCCTGCCCACCACCTGTCTCTGTCTCTGTCTCCTGCCCATCACCTGTCTCTGTCTCCTGCCCACCACCTGTTCTGTCTCTGTCTCCTGCCCATCACCTGTCTCTGTCTCCTGCCCACCACCTGTCTTTGTCTCTGTCTCTGTCTCCTGCCCACCACCTGTCTCTGTCTCCTGCCCACCACCAGTCTTTGTCTCTGTCTCTGTCTCCTGCCCATCACCTGTCTCTGTCTCCTGCCCACCACCAGTCTTTGTCTCTGTCTCTGTCTCCTGCCCACCACCTGTCTCTGTCTCCTGCCCATCACCTGTCTCTGACTCCTGCCCACCACCAGTCTTTGTCTCTGTCTCTGTCTCCTGCCCACCACCTGTCTCTGTCTCCTGCCCATCACCTGTCTCTGTCTCCTGCCCACCACCTGTCTCTGTCTCCTGCCCATCACCTGTCTCTGTCTCCTGCCCACCACCTGTCTCTGTCTCCTGCCCATCACCTGTCTCTGTCTCCTGCCCACCACCTGTCTCTGTCTCCTGCCCATCACCTGTCTCTGTCTCCTGCCCATCACCTGTCTCTGTCTCCTGCCCATCACCTGTCTCTGTCTCCTGCCCATCACCTGTCTCTGTCTCCTGCCCACCACCAGTGTCTCTGTCTCCTGCCCACCACCTGTCTCTGTCTCCTGCCCATCACCTGTCTCTGTCTCCTGCCCATCACCTGTCTCTGTCTCCTGCCCACCACCTGATCTCTGTCTCCTGCCCATCACCTGTCTCTGTCTCCTGCCCACCACCTGTTTCTGTCTCCTGCCCATCACCTGTCTCTGTCTCCTGCCCATCACCTGTCTCTGTCTCCTGCCCATCACCTGTCTCTGTCTCCTGCCCATCACCTGTCTCTGTCTTGCCCACCACCTGTCTCTGAACAGAGCAAAGCTGTACCCATCACCTGTCTCTGTCTCCTGCCCATCACCTGTCTCTGTCTCCTGCCCATCACCTGTCTCTGTCTCCTGCCCACCACCAGTCTTTGTCTCTGTCTCCTGCCCATCACCTGTCTCTGTCTCCTGCCCACCACCTGTCTCTGTCTCCTGCCCATCACCTGTCTCTGTCTCCTGCCCATCACCTGTCTCTGTCTCCTGCCCATCACCTGTCTCTGTCTCCTGCCCACCACCAGTCTCAAGTCTCCGGTCCTGTTAGACTTGGGGAGATGTAAATGGGGGAGGGAGTCTTGACGACATATAGCTGGTCCTGTTAGACTTGGGGAGATGTAAATGGGGGAGGGAGTCTTGACGACATATAGCTGGTCCTGTTAGACTTGGGGAGATGTAAATGGGGGAGGGAGTCTTGACGACATATAGCTGGTCCTGTTAGACTTGGGGAGATGTAAATGGGGGAGGGAGTCTGACTTCTAAATGAGGCAGCCCATCACCTTTTGTCTCCTGCACATCACAACACTTCTCCTGACCACCACCTGTTTCCCACTCCTGCCCATACGGTGCGGCGGGGAAGCAGGCAGCGCTGTTTCCTTTCACCACCCACCCACCTCTTGCCTGCCTGGTTAGAACAGAACAGAGCAAAGCTGTACAATTGCATTCTTCATAGCAGGATGCAGGGCAGGAGCTGAGTCTCTGTCTCTGTCTTTGTCTCCTGCCCACCACCAGTCTCTGTCTCCTGCCCACCACCAGTCTCTGTCTCCTGCCCATCACCAGTCTCTGTCTCTGTCTCCTGCCCATGACCTGTCTCTGTCTCCTGCCCATCACCTGTCTCTTTCTCCTGCCCATCACCTGTCTCTGTCTCCTGCCCATCACCTGTCTCTGTCTCCTGCCCACCACCAGTCTCTGTCTCCTGCCCATCACCTGTCTCTGTCTCCTGCCCATCACCTGTCTCTGTCTCCTGCCCATCACCAGTATCTGTCTCTGTCTCTGTCTCCTGCCCATGACACCTGTCTCTGTCTCCTGCCCATCACCTGTCTCTGTCTCTGTCTCCTGCCCATCACCTGTCTCTGTCTCCTGCCCACCACCTGTCTCTGTCTCCTGCCCACCACCTGTCTCTGTCTCCTGCCCATCACCTGTCTCTGTCTCTGTCTCCTGCCCACCACCTGTCTCTGTCTCCTGCCCATCACCTGTCTCTGTCTCTGTCTCCTGCCCATCACCTGTCTCTGTCTCCTGCCCACCACCAGTCTCTGTCTCCTGCCCACCACCAGTCTTTGTCTCTGTCTCTGTCTCCTGCCCATCACCTGTCTATGTCTCCTGCCCATCACCTGTCTCTGTCTCCTGCCCACCTGTCTCTGTCTCCTGCCCACCACCAGTCTTTGTCTTTGTCTCTGTCTTTCTATGTCTCCTGCCCATCACCTGTCTCTGTGTCTCCTGCCCATCACCTGTCTCTGTCTCCTGCCCATCACCTGTCTCTGTTTCCTGCCCACCACCTGTCTCTGTCTGTCTCCTGCCCATCACCTGTCTCTGTCTCTGTCTCCCACCACCTGCCCATCACCTGTCTCTGTCTCCTGCCCACCACCAGTCTTTGTCTCTGTCTTTGTCTCCTGCCCACCACCAGTCTCTGTCTCTGTCTCTGTCTCCTGCCCAACACCAGTCTCTGTCTCCTGCCCACCACCAGTCTTTGTCTCTGTCTCTGTCTCCTGCCCATCACCTGTCTCTGTCTCCTGCCCACCACCAGTCTTTGTCTCTGTCTTTGTCTCCTGCCCATCACCTGTCTATGTCTCCTGCCTATCACCTGTCTCTGTCTCCTGCCCACCACCAGTCTTTGTCTCTGTCTCCTGCCCATCACCTGTCTCTGTCTCCTGCCCATCACCTGTCTCTGTCTCCTGCCCATCACCTGTCTCTGTTTCCTGCCCATCACCTGTCTATGTCTCCTGCCCATCACCTGTCTCTGTTTCCTGCCCATCACCTGTCTATGTCTCCTGCCCATCACCTGTCTCTGTCTCCTGCCCATCACCTGTCTCTGTCTCCTGCCTATCACCTGCCCATCACCCACCACCAGTCTTTCTCTGTCTTTGTCTCCTGCCCACCACCAGTCTCTGTCTGTCTCCTGCCCACCACCAGTCTCTGTCTCTGTCTTTGTCTCCTGCCCACCACCAGTCTTTGTCTCTGTCTTTGTCTCCTGCCCACCACCAGTCTCTGTCTCTTCTCTGGTCACCACCAGTTTGTCTCTGCTTTGTCTCCTGTTCACCAGTCTCTGTCTCTATCTCTGTCTCCTGCCCACCACCAGTCTCTGTCTATATCTCTGTCTCCTGCCCACCTCCAGTCTCTGTCTCTGTCTTTGTTTCCTGCCCACCACCAGTCTTTGTCTCTGTCTTTGTCTCCTGCCCACCACCAGTCTGTCTCTATCTCTGTCTCCTGCCCACACCTCCAGTCTCTGTCTCTGTCTCTGTCTTTGTCTCCTGCCCACCACCAGTCTCTGTCTCTGTCTCTGCACACCTCCAGTTTCTGTCTCTATCTCTGTCTCCTGCCCACCTCCAGTCTCTGTCTCTGTCTCTATCTCTGTCTCCTGCCCACCACCAGTCTTTGTCTCTGTCTTTGTCTCCTGCCCACCACCAGTCTCTGTCTCTATCTCCGTCTCCTGTCCACCACCAGTCTCTGTCTCTGTCTTTGTCTCCTGCTCACCACCAGTCTCTGTCTCGATCTCTGTCTCCTGCCCACCACCAGTCTCTGTCTATATCTCTGTCTCCTGCCCACCTCCAGGCTCTGTCTCTGTCTTTGTTTCCTGCCCACCACCAGTCTTTGTCTCTGTCTTTGTCTCCTGCCCATCACCTGGCTCTGTCTCCTGCCCACCACCAGTCTCTGTCTCTGTCTTTGTCTCCTGCCCACCACCAGTTTCTGTCTCTATCTCTGTCTCCTGCACACCTCCAGTTTCTGTCTCTTTCTCTGTCTCCTGCCCACCTCCAGTCTCTGTCTCTGTCTCTATCTCTGTCTCCTGCCCACCTCCAGTCTCTGTCTCTATCTCTGTCTCCTGCCCATCACCAGTCTCTGTCTCTGTCTTTGTCTCCTGCTCACCACCAGTCTCTGTCTCTATCTCTGTCTCCTGTCCACCACCAGTCTCTGTCTCTATCTCTATCTCCTGCCCAACTCCAGTCTCTGTCTCTATCTCTGTCTCCTGCCCACCACAGTCTCTGTCTCTGTCTCTGTCTCCTGCCCACCACCAGTGTCTGTCTCTATCTCTGACTCCTGTCCACCACCAGTCTCTGTCTCTATCTCTGTCTCCTGCCCAACTCCAGTCTCTGTCTCTATCTCTGTCTCCTGCCCACCATCAGTCTCTGTCTCCATCTCTGTCTCCTGCCCATCACCAGTCTCTGTCTTTGACTCCTGCCCACCACCAGTCTCTGTCTCTGTCTTTGTCTCCTGCCCAACTCCAGTCTCTGTCTCTATCTCTGTCTCCTGCCCATCACCAGTCTCTGTCTCTATCTCTGTCTCCTGCCCATCACCAGTCTCTGTCTCTATCTCTGTCTCCTACCCACCACCAGTCTCTGTCTCTATCTCTGTCTCCTGCCCAACTCCAGTCTCTGTCTCTATCTCTGTCTCCTGCCCATCACCAGTCTCTGTCTCTATCTCTGTCTCCTGTCCATCACCAGTCTTTGTCTCTATCTCTGTCTCTGTCTCTATCTCTGTCTCCTGCCCACCACCAGTCTCAGAGGAGGAAAACAGACCCAGGTTACACTGTGTCACAAACCTTTTTAACATGAAACAAATATTATTTAATATTTATGAAATTATTAAAACATATTATAGTCTGAGAATAATTAAGAATTATGGAGTTTGAATACTTCCATCACTTTGTTATTCAATGGATGGACAATTAAAGGTCTGAGGTGTTTTTTGTTCCATCATTTTTCTGGAGAAGTTTTGAAGCTTGGACAATACACACAATCCATTCCTCCTCCTTACCCCCTCTCCCCTCCCTCTCTTTCTCTCTCTACGTTCCTCTCACACACTTTTCCCTCGCCCCCTCTCTCCCTCTTTCCCTAGCTCTCTCCCTCTGTAAGCCATCCAACAGCCCTCCTGCCAAAGATGTGTGAACGTGGGCCAAACCAAACACAGGCATGGGGCCAGCCCGACGCGGCACGCTTCCACTAATAGAGAGGGAGAGAGGAAGGGCTTCCAGACCCTAGCAGGACTCTTACAGGACATCAGACTTATTTACGCTGGGTAATGGCTTAATGACAGACTAAATGACGTCCCGCAGTAAAAACCAATGTCAGCAGATGAGCACCTCATTAGGAGATCCTATAGACCTTTTTTCTCCTCCCCTACGCCACTTCCTCTTCAGTTTAGCACCTTGATCTTTTATTGTGTTGTTGGAAAACATCTCTCAAGCAGGAGGCAATAGCAAATACAATTTGGTTCGGCAGCTCGGCAAATCTCTCTCTCTCTCTCTCTCTCTCTCTCTCTCTCTATAAAAATCACCACACAAACCAAAGCTTATAATGACAAGTTGCCATGTTGCCAAATGAATAAAATCAATATTATTTTCGCCCTCTCTCTGTCTGTCTCCTTCCTCTTCCTCTCTCTCTCCTACAACTAAAAAGAATTCTGAGCTTTAATTTTAATCTCATAAATGAGGTCGGATAACAATGAAAACCCAACCGTGGTGAAATGCATTCATAGTTATTTGGTGTGATTTACGCACAAACACACAGGCATCCAATGAAGTGTATTTTCAATGCTTGGAGAGAGCAAATGACTGTGCTGTGATTGGTTTGATCTGTCACAATAGAGGAAGCTAGCTGTGTGAGAAGAAAAGGTTTGGTAAATCACCTGCTTTGGATAACAGGATGGTCCTATCAGTCTGGACAGTGATTGGTCAATGTATCATGTATCCTTGGCAACACATCTGGGTTGAGACTACAGGGACTTCTGGAACTTCTTCTGTCTCTTTGCTGTGTGTGTGTGTGTGTATGTGTACTGTATGTGTTTATTCACTTGTGTCTGTAAGTGTATCCATGTGTGTGTGTGTGCTTGTAAAGCCCAGATTGACATGCAACGTTTGACACAGCCTGTTTGGAAACCCATGATCGTTATTAGCCATCGTTTCTGATAAATTGAATCAGGGGCTTAGCGTGGTGCGAGGCAGCGTCCGTGGATGACACACACTGTGGCATCCCCTCTCTCTCTCCGCTCTCTGTCCTCTCTCTCCCTATTATCTGTCCTCTCTCTCCCCTCTCATCTCCAAGCAGCAGCTGTTTCACAATGGGAGTGTGTCTTGTGGAAAACAAGATCATCACTCTCCCCCTTACTGCTTCTTTAAGACTCCACCACTCACCGTCTCAGATCATTACTCCTTTACTGCTTCTTTAAGACTCCACCACTCACCATCTCTTCTCATTATACTGGAGGAACTTTTCTCTCTTGGGGAACTGGAGTTTTATTCTTTACATTCTGCATATGGCAGTAGATTGAGAATTGTCTGTCCTGTCTGTCCTGTCTGTCTGTCTGTCTGTCTGTCTGTCTGTCTGTCTGTCTGTCTGTCTGTCTGTCTGTCTGTCTGTCTGTCTGTCTGTCTGTCTGTCTGTCTGTCTGTCTGTCTGTCTGTCTGTCTGTCTGTCTGTCTGTCTGTCTGTCTGTCTGTCTGTCTGTCTGTCTGTCTGTCTCTGTCTGTCATCCCTGTCTCTGTCTCTGTCTGTCTGTATCTGTCTGTCTGTCTGTCTGTCTGTCTGTCTGTCTGTCTGTCTGTCTGTCTGTCTGTCTGTCTGGTAACTGTCTGTCTGTCTGGTATCCTAGCTGTGTCTGAATCCTGGCTTAGGAATGCCACCAAAAATTATGACATTTCCCTCTCTAACTACAACATTTTCCACCAAGATAGAATTGCCAAAGAGGATAGAGTTGCAATCTACTGCAGAGATAGTCTGCAGAGTTCTGTCATACTATCCAGGTCTGTGCCCAAACAGTTCCAGCTTCTACTTTTAAAAATTCACCTTTCCAGAAATAAGTCTCTCACTGTTGCCACTATGGACCCCCCTCATCCTAACCAACCTGCCCTCCTAATACACATCTGCTGTCTTCAACCAGGATCTCAGCGATCACTGCCTCATTGCCTGCATCCCTAATGGGTCCGCTGTCAAACGACCACCCCTCATCACTGCCAAACGCTCCTTTGGACAGTGTTAACAAACCTCCAGACAAGCTTCAATGCCATACAACTCTCCTTCCATGGCCTCCAACTGCTCTTAAATGCAAATAAAATTTGATTTGAAAACTAAATGCATGCTCTTCCTTCCATGGCCTCCAACCTCTTAAATGCATAAAACTAAATGCATGCCCCGATCACCCCGCACCTGCCCGCCCGTCCAACATCACTACTCTGGACGGTTCTGACTTAGAATATGTGGACAACTACAAATACCTAGGTGTCTGGTTAGACTGTAAACTCTCCTTCCAGACTCACATTAAGCATTTCCAATCCAAAATTAAATCTAGACTCAGCTTCCTATTTTGCAACAAACATCCTTCACTCATGCTGCCAAACATACCCTCGTAAAACTGACTATCCTACCGGTCCTTGACTTATGTCATTTACAAAATAGCCTTCAACACTCTACTTAGCAAATTGAATGTAGTCTATCACAGTGCCATCCGTTTTGTCACCAAAGCACTATGCTCGCGTTGGCTGGCCCTCGCTTCATAAACCCACTGACTCCAGGTCATCTGTAAGTCTTTGCTAGGTAAAGCCCCGCCTTATGTCTGTCTGTCTGTCTGTCTGTCTGTCTGTCTGTCTGTCTGTCTGTCTGTCTGTCTGTCTGGCTGGCTGGCTGGCTGGCTGGCTGGCTGGCTGGCTGGCTGGCTGGCTGTACAGAGGATCTCCTCTATGGTGTGAGAGGATGTGGAATCTTTATACAGTGGGGAGAACAAGTATTTGATACACTGCCTATTTTGCAGGTTTTCCTACTTACAAAGCATGTAGAGGTCTGTATTTGTTATCATAGGTACACTTCACATTGTATGATTTTTAAGTAATTAATTTGCATTTTATTGCATGACATAAGTATTTGATACATCAGAAAAGCAGAACCTAATATTTGGTACAGCAACCTTTGTTTGCAATTACAGAGATCGTACGTTTCCTGTAGTTCTTGACTAGGTTTGCACACTGCAGCAGGGATTTTGGCCGACTCCTCCATACAGACCTTCTCCAGATCCTTCCGGTTTCGGGGCTGTCGCTGGGCAATATGGACTTTCAGCTCCCTCCAAAGATTTTCTATTGGGTTCAGGTCTGAAGACTGAGTAAGCCACTCCAGGACCTTGAGATGCTTCTTACGGAGCCACTCCTTAGTTGCCCTGGCTGTGTGTTTCGGGTCGTTGTCATGCTGGAAGACCCAGCCACGACCCATCTTCAATGCTCTTACTGAGGGAAGGAGGTTGTTGGCCAAGATCTTGCGATACATGACCCCATCCATCCTCACCTCGATACGGTGCAGTAGTCCTTTCCCCTTTGCAGAAAAGCATCCCCAAAGAATGATGTTTCCACCTCCATGCTTCACGGTTGGGATGGTGTTCCAGATGGTCATTGGCAAACTTCAGACGGGCCTAGACATGCGCTGGCTTGAGCAGGGGGACCTTGCGTGCGCTGCAGGATTTTAATCCATGACGGCATAGTGTGTTACTAATGGTTCTCTTTGAGGCTGTGGTCCCAGCTCTCTTCAGGTCATTGACCAGGTCCTGCCGTGAAGTTCTGGGCTGATCCCTCACCTTCCTCATGATCATTGATGCCCCACGAGGTGAGATCTTGCATGGAGCCCCAGACCGAGGGAGATTGACCGTCATCTTGAACTTCTTCCATTTTCTAATAATTGCGCCAACAGTTGTTGCCTTCTCACCAAGCTGCTTGCCTATTATCCTGTAGCCCATCCCAGCCTTGTGCAGGTCTACAATTTTAACCCTGATCTCCTTACACAGCTCTCTGGTCTTGGCCATTGTGGAGAGTTGGAGTCTGTTTGATTGAGTGTGTAGACAGGTGTCTTTTATACAGGTAACGAGTTCAAACAGGTGCAGTTAATACAGGTAATGAGTGGAGAACAGGAGGACTTCTTAAAGAAAAACTAACAGGTCTGTGAATGCCGGAATTCTTACTGGTTGGTAGGTGATACACTGCAGTCATGCAATAAAATGCTAATTAATTACTTAAAAATCATACAATGTGATTTTCTGGATTTTTGTTTTAGATTCCGTCTCTCACAGTTGAAGTGTACCTATTATAACAATTACAGACCTCTACATGCTTTGTAAGTAGGAAAACCTGCAAAATCGGCAGTGTATCAAATACTTGTTCTCCCCACTGTAGGTGTTGAAGCAGGTCTCCTTCAAGTCACGATCCAAGTCCAACCATTTGGGTCTCAATGATCATATGTGACTCACCACCTGGATTCGGTCTTATGTTTTGACGTTGGATAAAAGTAGAGACTCAGAGCTACAAAATGGTATATCATACACTGCATTTGAGGAACAATGGGGAAAAAATGTTGCTTTGAAAGTTGATCAACTTGTAAACTCACTTTTGAGAAAACCATCTTTCAATGTTTTGGTCCTACTATTGGAGAGCCCTTCTTTGTCTACACTCATTCAGCATTGTTCACACCCTCTTAAGCCTTAGCCCAACCCATCTCTTTAAGGGTTGATCTGAGTGTTCTGTACTAACTTGCCAGGTACTTCCAGACATCTAAGAGGGAGAGAAAAGCTCACTGAACATTACTCACCCTAGCAGAGCTGGCTAGGCTGTTATGTTATTCAGAGAGTTGGTGACTGCAACTGTGCTGTCAGATTGTCCGTACATAAATTCAGAGCGTTTCGCATTCAGAGCGCATTCTGGACGCTCTGGCCAATAAGTAGGGTTGTTCCAAAAGCTCTGACCTCCCAACGACAAGAACCCAAGCTAACTGGCTGACATTGGATAGCTCCTTCCAGACACACAATGTGAGAATATCTCTGACCATTTTACTCCCCCTAGCAGAGCTGGTTAGGCAGTTGTCATGTTATCCAGAGCGTTGGTGCCTGTAACAGTGATGCTGGCAACAATTTAATTACACTTTGTTGCCGACGTTTACTGACATCGGACATATTCAACGGGCATTGAGCGGAAAAAAAATGTATCATTTATTCTGCGCTCTAGCACACTAAGACGAGAGTCTTTTGTTAAGAAATGTAGCTAGATAGCAAGCTAGCTAGACCCAGCCAGCTAGCGTTAGCTAGCTAACAGTACAGTTGAAATGAAACCACTTTCTGTCGAAATTAGAAAGATGTAATATCTGAAAATGTAGCTAGCTAGACTATCTTACCAGTATACATCA
Source organism: Oncorhynchus tshawytscha (assembly GCF_018296145.1). NCBI lineage: Eukaryota > Metazoa > Chordata > Actinopteri > Salmoniformes > Salmonidae > Oncorhynchus > Oncorhynchus tshawytscha. Next base: position 16,998,044 of record NC_056436.1, on the reverse strand, counting down.
TGGTAGGACACATCTCCTGCCTGATGCCATGCACACGATGTATTCCAGACTGGTGTTTTCTCCATTTCCTTAGCTATCATACTCAAATTCCACTGATTTCAAAACTGGGTCCTCCAGAAAGTGGAGCACAACACGTATGCAGTTCTACTACGTGATGTTGTTAAAAGAAAGCCACGTTAGAAAGGATGACCTACACATACTGACCAACTCATATTATAGCATGCTGCTGTACATGGCAGGCATGGCCAGCCCACTCATTATCTCAGCCAATCATGGCTAGCGGAAAGGTTGCTGACTTTTTCTGTGGCTAAACCAACTGGCTCGAAATTTAACAATTGTTTTCATATTTAAAGATGGCATACAAGGTTGTTATTAAGGCACATGAAAGTTCACATGTCCCCAAAAAAGTTTCCATTCAAACGGTTCTCCTGTGAAGTAGTGACGCGTGACATACGCCTAGTTTCCTGAAACCAGTCCCATGTGTTTGTAGCAGTATGTTCAGAATGTGGTGTGTGTGTGTGTGTGTATTTATGTATTGTCGTCCACACTCGTGCACAACCACAGCACCCCAGTGAGAGAGTTTGAGTGAAAGTGTCTGAGAGAGAGAGAGTCTGAGAGAGTGTGTGTGTGAGAGAGAGAGAGAGAGAGAGAGAGTGAGAGTGTGAGAGAGAGTGAGAGAGAGAGAGAGAGTGTGTGAGAGAGAGAGAGAGAGTGTGTGAGAGAGAGAGTGACAGAGAGAGAGAGAGTGAGAGAGAGAGTGAGAGAGAGAGTGAGAGAGAGTGTGAGAGAGAGAGAGAGAGAGTGTGTGTGTGTGTGAGAAAGAGAGTGTGAGAGAGTGAGAGTGTGTGTGTGTGTGTGTGTGAGTGTGTGTGTGTGTGTGTGTGTGTGTGTGTGTGTGTGTGTGTGTGTGTGTGTGTGTGTGTGTGTGTGTGTGTGTGTGTGTGTGTGTGTGTGTGTGTGTGTGTGTGTGTGAGAGAGAGAGAGACGGCTGAAGCAGTGACACAGGTTTTTTTTTCATATGGAAATGTGAAATAAGGGGGTGATTAAATAGAGCTGTATATTAAAGTACAGCTGACATTAGAATTAGCATAATGTGCTCTGGCCTCGGGCTGCATACTTTATTTGCCATCTGTGTCGTACTCCTTCCCCCTGGGAGGATTCACACTGAACACTCCTCAATAAACTCACGGCCCACTCCACTCCATCCCTCCGTCCCTCCATCAGAGGGCACTAATACCTTCCCAGGGAGAGGATCCCGGCCAGGGGAGGACAGTCATTCCCGCTTAATTGTGGGGGAGAAATTAATTACATTTATTGACCTTCAGCCCCCAATGAAATGTTTTGTGTGCTGAAGAAGTTCAGCCAGTACAGTGGAGTAGAGCGAGAGAGAAGGGAGTGAAAGAGAGAAGAGAGAGGGAAATTGAGAGGGCAAAGAGGGGCAGGTGTAAGAAATCGAGACCCTGGTTGATTTCCAGTGTTTCCTTTATGTAAGCACTAGGGCTCTGTAAAGAACTCGCCATAAAATAAGAGAGGGGAAATATGGCTGGGTGGAATAATGTGTGTGTTTGTGTATTATGGGGGGGATGAGGAAGCTACAGGGGATTGTTTGTGGCTATGAGCGTGTGTGTGTGGTGGGAAGGGGGGCAGCAGGCCCTTAATGTGTAGCCTGAAGGGGGGTCATTGTGTGTGTGTGTGTGTGTGTGTCCACTATAATTAAGTCAAAGGATTTACAGGACCAGGGCTAGAGCAGTCATGCTTCAGTACTGAGGTGAGCAGCTGTTCCTTCTCCTTAACAGACGAGACACACACACATACACTGTACACACGTCAGACAGCCACGCATAAACATCTCCTTACATCCCCACTCAATGCAGGGGAAATGCTTTTACACCAGACCTTTCCAATGCAGCCCTACTAAGTGCCATGCGTGAAGATGTGGTTTAAACATTGTTTTTGTGCAGACAGATTGATTGAGTCATTCTTTGAGCTGACATCACAGATAGCAATAATTGATTGGTGCAAATGTTACAGTGTTAAAGAGAAATGACCCGTTTTTTATTTTATAAAGCGTTGGACATTATGGTGTAGTAATAAGGTTTAAAAGGCGATTTCTCTGAGATGTATTTAGAGCAATGTGGCTTTATCGCAGCGTCATATTTATTGATCAGGTTTGTAGATCCCCCCTTTTATCAGCCCTGAAATATAACCATGCCAGTTAGTATTTACTCATCTAAGTGCACATGATTCACAATTTTACATAAATGAAATTATACCGGTGCAATTATCATTTTTAAATTAATTATATGAACAATTTATTATGCATTTATTATTATTAAAGATAGAAATAAGCTGCCTTAGAACATTTTATTTCAACAGAATGAATTGAGTGTTTTTGCATATCCCTCGTGAAGTATCAAGAGGAGTTGTTGTTATTCAAATAATAACAAGATGGTCTAATCATATTTCAGTGACCTGAATAGACCTTCTGTTCTGGGTTGAACATCTGTCTTACATCTGCATTGTGACCTACATATCAACATAGGCCATGCAGGCGGTCATGTCTAGATGGGATCCAGCTTATGTCAATTTGTTTTTAATTTTTATTTAACCCTAACTCCTTTTCTAACCTTAACCTAATTCTCCTAACCTGCTTCGTCAGTTCTCCTAAACCTGCTATGAAAAGCTGTGTTCTTTCCAGCAAATACCCATGCAGACACACTGTGTGTTCACTATCCTTCTCCCTATACAGACTTTCTCTGGAGCTCCCTACTCTGTGGACCAATGACAGTGTCTGAGGTGGAGTTGGGATATGCAACAAACACA
>NC_056436.1:16965221-16992721 GCF_018296145.1 Oncorhynchus tshawytscha | reverse complement strand
CGAGGCCTTTATTTTACTCTCCCCTTTCCTCTCTGTTTTCATTTGTTCCCTCGAGGCACGAGGCCTTTATTTGTAAGAAAGTGAGTTCCTTAAATCTTTAAGTTGTACTTTCTCAGCATAGAGCCATATTACTTTGCCGTCTCTGTGATTATTAAAGTCCCTCTGCTTGGAGGGCTTTGTGGATTTTAAATACACACACACACACACACACACACACACACACACACACACACACACACACACACACACACACACACACACACACACACACACACACACACACACACACACACACACACACACACACGCACACACCAAAACACACACACCAAAAGACACATGCATGGTGTAATCATTTTGAGATTTGTAAATTGGAGAGATTAAAGAGCACTTAAACTGGTGTGTACAGTGGTCCCACCGCATCGGCCAATCCACAGTGACTATGGAAATGCACTTGTCAAAAGCCTGATAAATATGTCCCTGTTATGTGACAACATGATGTGTAAAGACTATTTCAGCTACTGGAGGTATTAGGCAAATATGGATAACAAAAGTCTGTCTGATGGCCCTCTGATGGCCCTCTGATGGCCCTCTGATGGCCCTCTCTCTGCAAAGTTCCCCTCCTTGTATAAATCAACACATGACCGGGTGATAACCATGTTTATCAGTGGTAGTTTTAAATCCTGAAAACACAGCTGTCAGATATCCAGGTGTGTTTCAGTTATTTCACTCCCCATACGTAAGAAATAGGTTTATTGTAAGGAAATATGGTAGCAGAAATACAAACATAGTCACCAGCTTCACCATACAGAAACACCAAACTTGTTGTATTTTTTACTGACTACCGAATACCACTAAACACTCCACTAAAAATCTCAATATTATTCCTCAGATAGATGTGAAGTTACTGTCATTGAATTCATTGAAAAATATTTTGTTTTGAAGAAGATGTTTTAATGATTTTCTTTCTTGTATGTGTTTCTCCTGTGTTGCAGGAGGCAGGGACGAGCCTTCGAGCTACATCTGCACCACGTGTAAGCATCCCTTTCCCAGTGCCTGGTTCCTCCTGCAGCACGCCCAGAACAGCCATGGCATCCGCATCTACCTGGAGTCCAACCCCTCCAGTTCGTCGCTTACCCCCCGCATCACCATCCCCGGACCGCCCATGGGCCAGGACTCCATCCCCCAGTCCCCCCTCGCCAACTTTCTGGGAGAGAACAACCCCTTCCACCTGTTGAGGATGACTGGGCCCCTGCTCCGGGAGCCCCCACCAGGCTTCATGGAGAACCGTGGAGGCCTCCCCAACACGCCGCCCTTCGTCAGCCCCTCACCCCGCCACCACCTGGACCCACACCGGCTGGAACGCCTTAGTGCCGAGGAAATGGGGCTCATCTCCCAGCACCCCAGTGCCTTTGAGAGGGTGATGCGGCTGACGCCCATGGCCATCGAGGCCCAATCCATGGACTTTTCCAGGCGGCTCAGGGAGCTGGCGGGGAGCAATAACGTGGCCACACCTCCTCTTTCGCCCAGCCGGAACAACCCTATGCACCGCCTGCTCAACCCCAACCCCTTCCAGCCAAGCCCCAAGTCACCCTTTCTCAGCACCCCGCGCCTGCCGCCCATGCCCCCCAACAGCACCACCCCGCCCCAGACGCAGGCCAAGAGCAAGTCATGTGAGTTCTGTGGGAAGAGCTTCAAGTTCCAGAGTAACCTGGTGGTCCACCGGCGGAGCCACACCGGGGAGAAGCCCTATAAGTGTCAGCTGTGTGACCATGCCTGCTCCCAGGCCAGCAAGCTGAAGAGGCACATGAAGACACACATGCACAAATCTGGCTCCATGACAGGGAGGTCTGACGATGGGCTTTCCACCACAAGCTCCCCCGAGCCGGGCACCAGCGAAGTGACTGGAGAAGGCATGAAGAACAGAGAGGGAGACTTCAGGGGTGAGGGTGAAGAGGAGGAAGAGGAAGAGGATGAAGAGGAGATGGAGAACGAGAGCAGGCCAGAGTCAAACTTCAGCATGGACAACATGGAGTTCTACCGTAACCGTGAAAACGGCTCCAAGCCGCCGCCAGACGAGAAGAACTCTCTCTCCCTGGGTAAGATGGTGGAAAATGTGGGCCTGAACACTATACAGCAGTACAATAACTTGATAGTCGACAATCGTAAAAATCGGATGCCCTTCTCTAAGAAGGGGTCTGACGGGCAGCGGGACACTGGGGATGAGGACTCTGTGGTGGGAGAGATGGAGAGGGAGCATCATCACCACCAAATGGAAAGGGATCACCAAAGGCCCACTGTCAACGGCAGGAACTGTGGCTCCGGCAATTCTTTCTCAAGCCTTTTCCCCCGCAAGCCCACACCCATCACCAGCCCCAGCCTGTCCAACTCTTCCAACAAGAGGATCAAGATTGAGAAGGATCTGGACATGCCCCCGGCACCAATCATCCCCTCTGAGAACGTCTACTCTCAGTGGCTGGTGGGTTATGCCGCCTCACGACACTTCATCAAAGACCCTTTCCTGGGCTTCACCGACTCCAGACAATCTCCCTTCGGCACATCCTCTGAGCACTCATCTGAGAACGGCAGCCTGCGCTTCTCCACACCTCCTGGGGACCTCCTGGATGGCGGCCTGTCGGGGCGCAGCGGCACAGCCAGCGGGGGTAGCACCCCTCACCTGGGGGGCATGGGATCCGGCCGGCCCGGCTCCAAGGAGAGCCGACGGAGCGACACCTGCGAGTACTGCGGCAAGGTGTTCAAGAACTGCAGCAACCTGACAGTGCACCGACGCAGCCACACGGGAGAGAGGCCCTACAAGTGCGAGCTGTGCAACTACGCCTGCGCCCAGAGCTCCAAGCTCACCCGCCACATGAAGACCCACGGACAGATGGGTAAGGAAGTGTACCGCTGTGACATTTGCCAAATGCCCTTCAGTGTGTACAGCACTCTCGAGAAACACATGAAAAAGTGGCACGGGGAACATTTGATGACCAACGAGGTCAAAATTGAAGCGAGAGAAGCTAAGCCAGATTTTCCTATTTTGCCTCTTTCGCCACAACCTTGAAAAACAAACAAATACAAAAAGGGGTAGCTGGGTACTCTTTTTCTTAAATATCGCATTTTGGGTTAATTTTATGTTTTTGCCTAAGAAACTGCTAACTGAGAAAAACAATTAAACAAACAAACAGATATTAACAGCACCAATTAAAGCCGGTCTAAACTGCCTCATTTGGCTAAAGATCCTTTTTAACAGTTGATCAGAGGATTAATTAAATGATACCATTTTTGGAGCCTTTAACTGTGCAATAATTTCTGTATTTATTGGATTTTGTAATATTTTGGCATGTACAGGTACTATTTTATTTTGTCATTTTTAAATTTGTTTTACTTTTTATTTTGATTGCTGGGATTTTATTTAATTTTTTAAAAACCCAGAGGATATCCTGAGATTTCTTTTTAGCAGACAGAAAAAAAACTGCTTATAGAAAATTGTATATTTAAACTACACGTGTAATTTCCTGAAGAGAAGCCCGATTTTAATCTTAAAAAATGTTTTAAGCATAACTGAGGAAGCTATTTTTGATTTGTTATACATGATAGGATATACATTCGCGGACAACAATCCTTTGGCATTGTAGCATGAACTGACTTTTAACATGTTCATCTAATTGGATATGTAGCACTGAATGTCATTTATGACAGTAAATCTAAAGAGGATCCGGAGGTTTCACAAACCCCACCTCTTCTCCAGTAAATACATCCATTAAAAATAAAGAAGAAGACGAAGCAGAAGAACACAAAGGCAGCTGCTTACTGGTACCTAGTACCCACCCCTGACAGACAACGCTAGAGAAACAGAGACATTGTGTATTTCTATAGAATCCCCTCATACTGTTCTCACACTGCATCTAAACTAGCTCCTCCTAAACTCACCCTAACCCATCCTACTAAACATAACAGAAATGCTATAACAATGCACATACTGATGTTTTCTATCTTTTATCACACAGTTGTAGGATGGCTAAACCGTCGGGCTAAACTGCGGAGCTTTATAGCCAGAGAGAGCAGGGAGATCTTAGGGTGAGCTATAGGGGTCTCTTCCCTCTTCTTCATGATGTCATTCACCCCTTCATTATCATTCCACGGATGAGTTTAACACAATCGCCCGTGCCCTTAGATTATTGCAGATATTACACTCTCCTCCCAATTCCCTGTCCCTCGTCTCTGATGCACACTGTGTCTCACTCCTCTGCCAGCTGACTATCACAACTTCCAGCACTATTAAAAACTCCCTATCGGACACTGGGCACAGAGTAGCATTACAGACAGCCTCATCACCCTCAGTCTCACTCAGTCATTTCAAACTGCCAGGTATTGACACATTCTGTAGGCAAGGTGTATCTCCTTAAACTCTGCTTTCTCTGTTTTGATCACCATTCATATTTAATGTTTCTCTGGTGGTGGATTAGGAAAGGGCTGGGTGGTGGTTTAGGAAGGGGCTGGGTAGTGGTTTAGGAAGGGGCTGGGTGGTGGATTAGGAAGGGGGTGGGTGGTGGATTAGGAAGGGGCTGGGTGGTGGTTTAGGAAGGGGCTGGGTGGTGGTTTAGGAAGGGGCTGGGTGGTGGATTAGGAAGGGGCTGGGTGGTGGTTTAGGAAGGGGCTGGGTGGTGGTTTAGGAAGGGGCTGGGTGGTGGATTAGGAAGGGGCTGGGTGGTGGATTAGGAAGGGGCTGGGTGGTGGATTAGGAAGGGGCTGGGTGGTGGATTAGGAAGGGGCTGGGTGGTGGTTTAGGAAGGGGCTGGGTGGTGGATTAGGAAGGGGCTGGGTGGTGGTTTAGGAAGGGGCTGGGTGGTGGATTAGGAAGGGGCTGGGTGGTGGTTTAGGAAGGGTCTGGGTGGTGGTTTAGGAATGGGCTGGGTGGTGGATTAGGAAGGGGCTGGGTGGTGGATTAGGAAGGGGCTGGGTGGTGGTTTAGGAAGGGGCTGGGTGGTGGTAGTAGTCACTACCAAAGCGGTCACCACCTCTTTAACCAGATGAGAATTACGTACCTTAAAATGTAATTCTATATTATTATTAACTCTACATACATTCAGTAACGATGTTTTATGATATCACTGCCCTATGCATTTTTTCTATAAATATCTATACATTTTGACAAAATGAATTTATACCTGTATAGTAACAAGTTTGATTGTATAGTGTGCCATAGTCAAAGTGTTTATGATGTTGTATTTTTCTTCTGGTTAAAATGGTCTTGTCCGCTGCGAGACAGAACCAGTGGCAGTTAGTTGCTTAGTGATATGCAGACCAGTAAATTGCACAGTTCTAGATACATACTGTGTCTGTAGAAGTCTGTTGAGCGTGTGCCCAAACAGTAAGACAATTTTTTCTTTCTTTCCTCATTCAGGGCTCCCTGTGATGTGTAGTTGAACGCATTCTGAAAGAAGTAGCAACTCTGACACACACAGAATGCACAGCTGAGTGAGCTTTTTAGGAAAGATTTTTCGGTCTTCAGCAAGCACCAACCTTTGCCCAAATCAGCACTCCTTGTTATTTTGAATAATGTACCCCTGTCCTACCCCCCTGTTCAAACCCCTCAAGTTGACCTTTGACATCCACGCAAAAATGTTTTTTTTTTAGTTAAAAATCTGTCATTGAGAAAAAAAGAAGAGAAAAACACAAACATATCTTTGCAGTTGACCCGTACTATGATTTGTCAATCATTTTTTTACACACAAAAAGAAAAAGAAAATGGAAAATACGGCTTCTGAGCAAGAAATGACTTTGACTGGATTTACTCGGCCTGGGTGAAGGGTTCTATAGTTTGGGATCAGCTGATATTGAAGTGCTAGCGTTGCTATAAGCTTGGCTTTCCCAATACTGGCACTATAAAAATGAAAATTAATTTATTGGGACACTTTTTGTACTGCCATTCAATTTGACATGAGTGTGCCTTGAATACTGATCTTCCTATTCACCGTCTTTCAAGACAAATGCGACACTTTTGTGAAGCAAAGGATTTGAACAAAATGAAAACAATGTATTCAATTTATGTGTCAACTTAGTATCTAATTTGCTTATGAAATTCCAATAGAATATCAGAGATATTACTTCTAAAAAATAAAACAAAGCTCCATTTAGGTTAGGAGTAGCCAGCACATCAATGATGTGTCTGTGTCTGTATATATGTATGCATATGTACATAGAAATGCATAAACCTATATAGATATATATCAAATTCTTCAAATCAGGACAAGACTGTATCCCTAGAAACATGGTCCGAGTGGATTGTTATGCCACACAATAGTCAAGGAAGAGACTGGACTAAAAATCAGGAACTGCAGAAACAAAAAAAGAATTTAGTGCACTCTGTCTTAAAATACGTTTACAGTATTGAAACAAGTACAAGGGTAAAATAATATTTGTGTGTATGTGTGTTTTAAGCCAGTATTTCTTTTCTTCAAGTTTGCTTATACAGTTTCTCTGAATGCCATGGTGGCGATGTGTATATTGTTTTTTTGGTGACGGGATTTTAGTATATATATATATATGAATATATATGAATATATATGACATTTTTCTTGTTTACTGTAAAAGTATACCAGTATTTGTAATATTGGAGAATGCCTGGGCATTTTACAAAAATATAAAAAAAGTTATTGTTTCTTTATTTTTATTTTGGAGTCCAATTTAAATGGTGGGTCTTTTAAAAATGTTTTTGTCACTGTAACTGTATAAGTCTTCAGTTTTAGTAACTTCTCCTTTTGCTGCCTTGGTGTAATAAAATGAAAATAAATGAAATAAAAAGTGAACTGGTAACCAACTTGGATGGGGTGGGGGGAAGCTGCATCATGTCTGAATTTCCCCTCGTAGAAACTATGGAACATTGTTATTGCTTTGCAGTAAAATACTGACATGTATCTATGTTCTGCTTCTGGAATGGATGCTCTTCATGGCTGGTTTGAAATACATGTGTAGGCACTTGTTGTCTTTCTACAGAAGCTTGTCTTTTTGAACCTGTATGTGCATCCTTCTGAAAAGGGTACTTTAAGTACCCGTATGTCATTATCTTATTTGGGGGAGGGGGACAACATTGCAACTTCAAGATAAAACTCACAGGCTGCCACCATTTATTTGATTTAATTTGGCAGGATAAAATAGTGCAAAAAACCCATGATGAATTTGCATTGTTGACATGAACCTTATTGTACAGAAGGGAAATAAAAAGTTTGTTTGACCTTTTAGCAACAAAAATACACAAGGAGATGTTTTTGTTTACTATTCTGTTGGTTGTACATATCTTTAGTTTTCTTATTTAGATTTGAACATTTCTATGTGTTCTAACTGGCACTGGCAGTGACCATCTCTCTTTAGGGTCATCTAGCTGCCCTTTGACCCTTGACCTTTGGTGACCTGTGTGTCAGTTGTACGGGAACCTGACCTGCCAACCCATAGACTTCACAGCATGAGAAGAATGGAGAACATATACAAGCATGATGTGGTAGAGACGCAGGCAGACAGGTCTGGCCACCAGTCAGAGAAAGGACATGGATAGAGTGTGTAGAAAAAGATACACACATTGGAGAAAAAATGGTAAAGTCTCTTATGAGGTGCAAGGAGATTATATATCTGGATACCTTAGTTAGACATCGTCTCACAGAACCATGTAGTGTACACAGAGCAGCCGAGGCTGGCTGGATACAATCAAAGCTACTAGCTGCATTCGCCTCAAACCAGAAGCTACAATTACAGGCAGTTAGTAGCTACCGTACCTGACCACAATCATATGGACAACTATCAATCAGTCAGAACCAGGGTGTTTATATGAAAGCTGCTCACTTAGATGTACAGAACTGTCCTCCAACTGTTTAGCAGCACAGAACACCCATATCTGTGTTTTATCTTCTTTTTACGATTTTATGTTTCCCTTAAAACATTGGTGCTTTGATATGTGCTAAGAGCTATTCCGTGTTGGCTGCACTGTTTGTCCGCCCCTGGGCACCGTAGACAGAACACCAAGCAGAGCAAGGCTAAGCTAGGCGGTTGATGGTGTTCACTTTGTGTATAGACATATTCATGGAACACTGCCCAGTCTGTGGGTATATTCATTTTGTTTTCCTTCAAAGGTGCAGGTGTATTGGGCTAGGCCAGTAGTCCCTCTACATGAGAGACTGAGTTGACGTTAGTACGCCGGTCCTGAATTAGGAAATAAAAATACAAAGTGCTTTGCTGCTTTCCACTCTTTAGGTTTGACATTCAATCATTTTACTATTTCATTTTAGATTTTTTTTATGTTTGTATTTAAATAATAACACAGGGTTGGGATAAAGAAATCTGTAATTTTTTATATGTAATAATGTTAGAATACAAAGGGAAGTGGTCCGGGTCTGGACATACAGGGGGAGGGCTGGGGGCTTTGAGTAGGGATGTTATGCTGTGTGTGATGTCACTTTATTTAAATACATGAACTGATTATTTAGGCTGCAATTGGCTGTGTTGTCTGTGATGTCACTGAGGTGAGGACAGCGTTCCGTCGTTCTCAGGCCTGATGAGTCCAATGCCATTGGTTCGTTACAGTAAACATGACATTCAGACATCACTTGGCCTGTCTCTGCGCTCTTTATTTGAAATACATCCGAAAGATGCATGTTCACCACATTATGCAACAGGATGCAACAGGATCACACACACACACACACACACACACACACACACACACACACACACACACACACACACACACACACACACACACACACACACACACACACACACACACACACACACACACATTTTTAAGTCATGGAACTTCTGAAATGTAGAAATTGATGAGTACATAGAAAAGAAAACATCTGATATTAAACTTACAAAATAACATATTTCACTCTTCCTTCCATGTGCATTAAACTAATCCAATACCATCACACTTATTCCATCTTTTCAACCAAAACCACTTCTAAAATCAACTTCAGGATATACATAAATGCCTGGGTATATGAAGGCATCCTTGGTGGCACATTTCCTGCACTGCAGACTCTGATCTCTGTCACTCAATCTGCTCCCCGCTGGCTGGTTGGATGTAGAGGGGTTGAAGAAGGGATCTGCTCCCTGCTGGCTGGTTGGATGTAGAGGGGTTGAAGAAGGGATCTGCTCCCTGCTGGCTGGTTGGATGTAGAGGGGTTGAAGAAGGGATCTGCTCCCTACTGGCTGGTTGGATATAGAGGGGTTGAAGAAGGGATCTGCTCCCTGCTGGCTGGTTGGATGTAGAGGGGTTGAAGAAGGGATCTGCTGCCCGCTGGCTGGTTGGATGTAGAGGGGTTGAAGAAGGGATCTGCTCCCTACTGGCTGGTTGGATGTAGAGGGGTTGAAGAAGGGATCTGCTCCCTGCTGGCTGGTTGAACGTAGAGGGGTTGAAGAAGGGATCTGCTGCCCGCTGGCTGGTTGGATGTAGAGGGGTTGAAGAAGGGATCTGCTCCCTACTGGCTGGTTGGATGTAGAGGGGTTGAAGAAGGGATCTGCTCCCTGCTGGCTGGTTGGATGTAGAGGGGTTGAAGAAGGGATCTGCTGCCCGCTGGCTGGTTGGATGTAGAGGGGTTGAAGAAGGGATCTGCTCCCTGCTGTCTGGTTGGATGTAGAGGGGTTGAAGAAGGGATCTGCTCCCTGCTGGCTGGTTGGATGTAGAGGGGTTGAAGAAGGGAGCTGGATGTTCTACAGTACTGGTACAGTCCACCTCTTGGGGTCCTACAGAGGCTGTCTAAGCTGACTGACGGGCTGGCTCTGCGGGTGCCTGATCTGAGCAGGGCTGTTGAGTTTGACTTATCTCCTATCATCATGATATTCTACATTCCGCTCATACCAATACACCCTGGAATACTAACACACACTCATATAAACTCACTATCAACACACACACTCATATAAACTCACGCTATCAACACACACACTTAAATAAACTCACGCTATCAACACACACACTCATATAAACCCACACACTTATTTAACATTTATCTCAATTGCTTTGGCTCGTTTTTTGAAACAGTCCTTAAACTGTAAGTGCAATTGTTACAACTGTTTCATGGGACATCACAACATGTCTGCAAAATGTAATAACTCAAAACATTTAATTGATGCTTCAAGACCTAGTTATTGTGACAGTAAATTGGCCAATGCCACCAAAATGATACGTTTTTTTGTCATCATGTGAGCAGTACTGGTCAAAATGTTTGTTTTAAAAATGTCAGTTTTGTTCTACTTCTTTGTTGACACCGACTGCTTACTGAACTATACCAGAAGGTCAGTTTGTCTAGTCAAATGCTATTGGGTATCACACTGAGCTTTTTAGATACCGATTTCAACAGTAGGTAAAAGTTTAATGGGAAAAGTCAATACTGTAGTACACAGAAAAAGGATATGCACATTTGTATGTATACAGTACATTTATTTTTGTAGCAATGTGTTACATGTAAACAGAAAATTCACATCTGCATGTCCATTTATACATATTTCTTACATGTAAAGTCATATATAGTGAACAGAAAATTTGCCACAAAATGACATCCCCATGACACAAAATGACATCCCCATGACACAAAATGACATCCCCATGACACAAAATACCTACAAAACCACAGCAATGAAAAACCCTGCGGAAGTTCTGTAACAAAAAATAATTACGTACCTCCTCCAAGTATGTAACACTACAAGTTCCCATCTTCTTGGTGGGCATCCTGTCACTCTTGTTGGTCTGGCCAGAGATTTTCCTCAACATCACATCTGATGTTTTCCCTTGAGATGCACCTTGCGTGGAGCAACGATCCCCTGCAGTGATCGCCTGTGATGTCCTCACAAGCAGCATTCATGGCATCTAACAGAGACTTCTGATCTTGTGCCCGATAGTCCTATACTTTCCACCTCCATGCTGAACAAACCTCTTCTATTGGATTCAGGAATGGGGAGGATGGTGGAACAACTCCATTGTAATTCTGTGCAGCAAACCATTCCCTGACAATGTTGGTTTGGTGGAAGCTGACATTATCCCACACAATTACATCATTTGGCAAATCTGGTCTAACTAAACCTCTTTGGTGTTCTGATATTAGGTCTCTGTAAAGTGTATTTAGGAAGGCCAGGAGAAGTTAGGTGTTATAGGGCCCAATGTGAGGAATGTGTGCTCACAGCATTCTCAGAAATGTCAGCACACATTGTAATATTGCCCCCATGTTGGCCTGGTGTGACAGTCGTGGCTCGGTGTCCAATGAGATTGCTGCCACGCCTCCTGCCTTTGGCCAGATTGAACCCAGCCTCGTCCACAAAAACAAGAATGTGGATAATGTCATGTCCTTCCAGCTCCATTATTCTCTATATAGTAACACAGAAAATATAAAGTTAGTTTTACATATCCTATTCTACAATCAGACAGTTTAGAAAAGTAGAAATGTTTTCTGTTCATATGTGTATCTACAACTTCAAGAAGTATATACAGGCCTCATTGTAGTACAGTAAAACTCCCTGTACAATATACCATGTGCACACCAATGGTTAACCTGGACATACTGGTACCACAGCTCCTACCTGGACACACTGGTACCACAGTTCCTACCTGGACATACCTATACCACAGCTCCTACCTGGAAATGCTGGTACCACAGCTCCTACCTGGATGTGCTGGTACCACAAGTCTCTACCTGGACATACTGGTACCACAGCTCCTACCTGGACATACTGGTACCACAGCTCCTACCAGGACATACTGGTACCACAGCTCCAACCTGGACATACTGGTACCACAGCTCCTACCTGGACATACTGGTACCACAGTTCCTACCTGGACATACTGGTACCACAGCTCCTACCTGGATGTGCTGGTACCACAGCTCCTACCTGGACATACTGGTACCACAGCTCCTACCTGGACATACTGGTACCACAGCTCCTACCTGGACATACTGGTACCACAGCTCCTACCTGGACATACTGGTACCACAGCTCCTACCTGGATGTACTGGTACCACAGCTCCTACCTGGATATACTGGTACCACAGCTCCTACCTGGACATACTGGTACCACAGCTCCTACCTGGACATACTGGTACCACAGCTCCTACCTGGATATACTGGTACCACAGCTCCTGGATACCTGGATATACTGGTACCACAGCTCCTACCTGGACATACTGGTACCACAGCTCCTACCTGGACATACTGGTACCACAGCTCCTACCTGGATATACTGGTACCACAGCTCCTACCTGGATATACTGGTACCACAGCTCCTACCTGGACATACTGGTACCACAGCTCCTACCTGGATATGCTGGTACCACAGCTCCTACCTGGATATACTGGTACCACAGCTCCTACCTGGACATACTGGTACCACAGCTCCTACCTGGACATACTGGTACCACAGCTCCTACCTGGACATACTGGTACCACAGCTCCTACATGGATATACTGGTACCACAGCTCCTACCTGGATATACTGGTACCACAGCTGCTTCATTCTGTCACTATTCCTCTCAAATGGCACCTTGTAAAGTTGTTTTATAGTCATTCGATAAAATTTAAAAAAAACTCTGTCTATAGTGGAAATGCTGACAGAAATTTGTGAAGATATTGTTCTCATTTATGATTGCACGTTGAATCTCTTTTAGCAGGTTGAAATTGTTGGCCATGACCATGTTGCAAATTCATTGTTCTTGCTGATGGCTGAATACTGTTGCTCTGCCATCAGCATGAGGTCGTTGTGCAGTCCTATATATGACATGTAGAGCTGCTCTGCCATCAGCATGAGGTCACCTTGTGCAGTCCTTTTATATCATGACATGTAGAAAAAACTCTGTCTCTGGAAATGCTGAGCAGAAATTTGTGAAGAGTCCTATATATGACATGTAGAGCTGCTCTGCCAAATTGTTGCATGAGGTCGTTGTGCAGTCCTATATATGACATGTAGAGCTGCTCTGCCATCAGCATGAGGTCGTTGTGCAGTCCTATATATGACATGTAGAGCTGCTCTGCCATCAGCATGAGGTCGTTGTGCAGTCCTATATATGACATGTAGAGCTGCTCTGCCACCAGCATGAGGTCGTTGTGCAGTCCTATATATGACATGTAGAGCTGCTCTGCCATCAGCATGAGGTCGTTGTGCAGTCCTATATATGACATGTAGAGCTGCTCTGCCATCAGCATGAGGTCGTTGTGCAGTCCTATATATGACATGTAGAGCTGCTCTGCCACCAGCATGAGGTCGTTGTGCAGTCCTATATATGACATGTAGAGCTGCTCTGCCACCAGCATGAGGTCGTTGTGCAGTCCTATATATGACATGTAGAGCTGCTCTGCCATCAGCATGAGGTCGTTGTGCAGTCCTATATATGACATGTAGAGGTCTGCCACAAGCATGAGGTGTGCAGTCCTATATATGACATGTAGAGCTGCTCTGCCACCAGCATGAGGTCGTTGTGCAGTCCTATATATGACATGTAGAGCTGCTCTGCCATCAGCATGAGGTCGTTGTGCAGTCCTATATATGACATGTAGAGGCTCTGCCACCAGCATGCAGTCCTATATATGACATGTAGAGCTGCTCTGCCACCAGCATGAGGTCGTTGTGCAGTCCTATATATGACATGTAGAGGTCGTTGTGCAGTCCTATATATGACATGTAGAGCTGCTCTGCCATCAGCATGAGGTCGTTGTGCAGTCCTATATATGACATGTAGAGGTCGTTGTGCAGTCCTATATATGACATGTAGAGCTGCTCTGCCACCAGCATGAGGTCGTTGTGCAGTCCTATATATGACATGTAGAGGTCGTTGTGCAGTCCTATATATGACATGTAGAGGTCAGCATGAGGTCGTTGTGCAGTCCTATATATGACATGTAGAGGTCGTTGTGCAGTCCTATATATGACATGTAGAGCTGCTCTGCCATCAGCATGAGGTCGTTGTGCAGTCCTATATATGACATGTAGAGGTCGTTGTGCAGTCCTATATATGACATGTAGAGCTGCTCTGCCACCAGCATGAGGTCGTTGTGCAGTCCTATATATGACATGTAGAGGTCCACCAGTTGTGCAGTCCTATATATGACATGTAGAGCTGCTCTGCCATCAGCATGAGGTCGTTGTGCAGTCCTATATATGACATGTAGAGGTCGTTGTGCAGTCCTATATATGACATGTAGAGCTGCTCTGCCATCAGCATGAGGTCGTTGTGCAGTCCTATATATGACATGTAGAGGTCGTTGTGCAGTCCTATATATGACATGTAGAGCTGCTCTGCCACCAGCATGAGGTCGTTGTGCAGTCCTATATATGACATGTAGAGGTCGTTGTGCAGTCCTATATATGACATGTAGAGGTCGTTGTGCAGTCCTATATATGACATGTAGAGCTGCTCTGCCACCAGCATGAGGTCGTTGTGCAGTCCTATATATGACATGTAGAGGTCGTTGTGCAGTCCTATATATGACATGTAGAGCTGCTCTGCCACCAGCATGAGGTCGTTGTGCAGTCCTATATATGACATGTAGAGGTCGTTGTGCAGTCCTATATATGACATGTAGAGCTGCTCTGCCATCAGCATGAGGTCGTTGACATGCAGTCAGTCCTATATATGACATGTAGAGCTGCTCTGCCACCAGCATGAGGTCGTTGTGCAGTCCTATATATGACATGTAGAGCTGCTCTGCCACCAGCATGAGGTCGTTGTACAGTCCTATATATGACATGTAGAGCTGCTCTGCCACCAGCATGAGGTCGTTGTGCAGTCCTATATATGACATGTAGAGCTGCTCTGCCACCAGCATGAGGTCGTTGTGCAGTCCTATATATGACATGTAGAGCTGCTCTGCCACCAGCATGAGGTCGTTGTTCAGTCCTATATATGACATGTAGAGCTGCTCTGCCACCAGCATGAGGTCGTTGTGCAGTCCTATATATGACATGTAGAGCTGCTCTGCCACCAGCATGAGGTCGTTGTGCAGTCCTATATATGACATGTAGAGCTGTCTGCCACCAGTGCAGTCCTCCTATATATGACATGTAGAGCTGCTCTGCCACCAGCATGAGGTCGTTGTGCAGTCCTATATATGACATGTAGAGGTCGTTGTGCAGTCCTATATATGACATGTAGACCTGCTCTGCCACCAGCATGAGGTCGTTGTGCAGTCCTATATATGACATGTAGAGGTCGTTGTGCAGTCCATATATGACATGTAGAGTCGTTGTGCAGTCCTATATATGACATGTAGAGGTCGTTGTGCAGTCCTATATATGACATGTAGAGGTCGTTGTGCAGTCCTATATATGACATGTAGAGGTCGTTGTGCAGTCCTATATATGACATGTAGAATTCACAAATAGATCATGTTACAGATATATTGTACAGAGTATATTGTATTCAAATTGTGCTGCATTACTGTATTACTGTATTACTGTATATTCCCCATGTATCTTACAGTACATTGTGATTTTCACTTGCATGTACCTTTACAATAGTTGCTGTATTGTTCTGAATGAAATACTGTAACAAAAGTAAAGAACGAGTACATATGGACCTGTTTACATTAGGCTGTACTCTCCTACCAGCCTCTTCTATTGTCAGACCATGGTTTATAACACTGTGGACCTGTTTACATTAGGCTGTACTCTCCTACCAGCCTCTTCCATTGTAAGACCATGGTTTATAACACTGTGGACCTGTTTACATTAGGCTGTACTCTCCTACCAGCCTCTTCTATTGTCAGACCATGGTTTATAACACTGTGGACCTGTTTACATTAGGCTGTACTCTCCTACCAGCCTCTTCCATTGTAAGACCATGGTTTATAACACTGTGGACCTGTTTACATTAGGCTGTACTCTCCTACCAGCCTCTTCCATTGTAAGACCATGGTTTATAACACTGTGGACCTGTTTACATTAGGCTGTACTCTCCTACCAGCCTCTTCCATTGTAAGACCATGGTTTATAACACTGTGGACCTGTTTACATTAGGCTGTACTCTCCTACCAGCCTCTTCCATTGTAAGACCATGGTTTATAACACTGTGGACCTGTTTACATTAGGCTGTACTCTCCTACCAGCCTCTTCCATTGTAAGACCATGGTTTATAACACTGTGGACCTGTTTACATTAGGCTGTACTCTCCTACCAGCCTCTTCCATTGTAAGACCATGGTTTATAACACTGTGGACCTGTTTACATTAGGCTGTACTCTCCTACCAGCCTCTTCCATTGTAAGACCATGGTTTATAACACTGTCCTGTTTACATTAGGCTGTACTCTCTGACCAGCCTCTTCCATTGTAAGACCATGGTTTATAACACTGTGGACCTGTTTACATTAGGCTGTACTCTCCTACCAGCCTCTTCCATTGTAAGACCATGGTTTATAACACTGTGGACCTGTTTACATTAGGCTGTACTCTCCTACCAGCCTCTTCCATTGTAAGACCATGGTTTATAACACTGTGGACCTGTTTACATTAGGCTGTACTCTCCTACCAGCCTCTTCCATTGTAAGACCATGGTTTATAACACTGTGGACCTGTTTACATTAGGCTGTACTCTCCTACCAGCCTCTTCCATTGTAAGACCATGGTTTATAACACTGTGGACCTGTTTACATTAGGCTGTACTCTCCTACCAGCCTCTTCCATTGTAAGACCATGGTTTATAACACTGTGGACCTGTTTAAGGCTGTACTCTCTGACCAGCCTCTTCCATTGTAAGACCATGGTTTATAACACTGTGGACCTGTTTACATTAGGCTGTACTCTCCGACCAGCCTCTTCCATTGTAAGACCATGGTTTATAACACTGTGGACCTGTTTACATTAGGCTGTACTCTCCTACCAGCCTCTTCCATTGTAAGACCATGGTTTATAACACTGTGGACCTGTTTACATTAGGCTGTACTCTCCGACCAGCCTCTTCCATTGTAAGACCATGGTTTATAACACTGTGGACCTGTTTACATTAGGCTGTACTCTCCTACCAGCCTCTTCCATTGTAAGACCATGGTTTATAACACTGTGGACCTGTTTACATTAGGCTGTACTCTCTGACCAGCCTCTTCCATTGTAAGACCATGGTTTATAACAATGTGGACCTGTTTACATTAGGCTGTACTCTCCTACCAGCCTCTTCCATTGTAAGACCATGGTTTATAACACTGTGGACCTGTTTACATTAGGCTGTACTCTCCTACCAGCCTCTTCTATTGTCAGACCATGGTTTATAACACTGTAGACCTGTTTACATTAGGCTGTACTCTCCTACCAGCCTCTTCCATTGTAAGACCATGGTTTATAACACTGTGGACCTGTTTACATTAGGCTGTACTCTCCTACCAGCCTCTTCTATTGTAAGACCATGGTTTATAACACTGTGGACCTGTTTACATTAGGCTGTACTCTCCTACCAGCCTCTTCCATTGTAAGACCATGGTTTATAACACTGTGGACCTGTTTACATTAGGCTGTACTCTCCTGACCAGCCTCTTCCATTGTCAGACCATGGTTTATAACACTGTGGACCTGTTTACATTAGGCTGTACTCTCCTACCAGCCTCTTCCATTGTCAGACCATGGTTTATAACACTGTGGACCTGTTTACATTAGGCTGTACTCTCCTACCAGCCTCTTCCATTGTCAGACCATGGTTTATAACACTGTGGACCTGTTTACATTAGGACTGTTTACTCTCCTGACCAGCCTCTTCCATTGTCAGACCATGGTTTATAACACTGTGGACCTGTTTACATTAGGCTGTACTCTCCTACCAGCCTCTTCCATTGTCAGACCATGGTTTATAACACTGTGGACCTGTTTACATTAGGCTGTACTCTCCTACCAGCCTCTTCCATTGTCAGACCATGGTTTATAACACTGTGGACCTGTTTACATTAGGCTGTACTCTCCTACCAGCCTCTTCTATTGTCAGACCATGGTTTATAACACTGTGGACCTGTTTACATTAGGCTGTACTCTCCTACCAGCCTCTTCCATTGTCAGACCATGGTTTATAACACTGTGGACCTGTTTACATTAGGCTGTACTCTCCTACCAGCCTCTTCCATTGTAAGACCATGGTTTATAACACTGTGGACCTGTTTACATTAGGCTGTACTCTCCTACCAGCCTCTTCCATTGTCAGACCATGGTTTATAACACTGTGGACCTGTTTACATTAGGCTGTACTCTCCTACCAGCCTCTTCCATTGTCAGACCATGGTTTATAACACTGTGGACCTGTTTACATTAGGCTGTACTCTCCTACCAGCCTCTTCCATTGTCAGACCATGGTTTATACCACTGTGGACCTGTTTAAGGCTGTACTCTCCGACCAGCCTCTTCCATTGTCAGACCATGGTTTATAACACTGTGGACCTGTTTACATTAGGCTGTACTCTCCTACCAGCCTCTTCTATTGTCAGACCATGGTTTATAACACTGTGGACCTGTTTACATTAGGCTGTACTCTCCTACCAGCCTCTTCCATTGTCAGACCATGGTTTATAACACTGTGGACCTGTTTACATTAGGCTGTACTCTCCGACCAGCCTCTTCCATTGTCAGACCATGGTTTATAACACTGTGGACCTGTTTACATTAGGCTGTACTCTCCTACCAGCCTCTTCCATTGTCAGACCATGGTTTATAACACTGTGGACCTGTTTACATTAGGCTGTACTCTCCTACCAGCCTCTTCCATTGTCAGACCATGGTTTATAACACTGTGGACCTCTTCCACCAGCCTCTTCCATTGTCAGACCATGGTTTATAACACTGTGGACCTGTTTACATTAGGCTGTACTCTCCGACCAGCCTCTTCCATTGTCAGACCATGGTTTATAACACTGTGGACCTGTTTACATTAGGCTGTACTCTCCTACCAGCCTCTTCCATTGTCAGACCATGGTTTATAACACTGTGGACCTGTTTACATTAGGCTGTACTCTCCTACCAGCCTCTTCCATTGTCAGACCATGGTTTATAACACTGTGGACCTGTTTACATTAGGCTGTACTCTCCGACCAGCCTCTTCCATTGTCAGACCATGGTTTATAACACTGTGGACCTGTTTACATTAGGCTGTACTCTCCTACCAGCCTCTTCCATTGTCAGACCATGGTTTATAACACTGTGGACCTGTTTACATTAGGCTGTACTCTCCTACCAGCCTCTTCCATTGTCAGACCATGGTTTATAACACTGTGGACCTGTTTACATTAGGCTGTACTCTCCTACCAGCCTCTTCCATTGTCAGACCATGGTTTATAACACTGTGGACCTGTTTACATTAGGCTGTACTCTCCTACCAGCCTCTTCCATTGTCAGACCATGGTTTATAACACTGTGGACCTGTTTACATTAGGCTGTACTCTCCGACCAGCCTCTTCCATTGTCAGACCATGGTTTATAACACTGTGGACCTGTTTATTGTCAGACCATTTTATAACACTGGGACTGTACTGTACTCTCTACCAGCCTCTTCCATTGTCAGACCATGGTTTATAACACTGTGGACCTGTTTACATTAGGCTGTACTCTCCTACCAGCCTCTTCCATTGTCAGACCATGGTTTATAACACTGTGGACCTGTTTACATTAGGCTGTACTCTCCGACCAGCCTCTTCCATTGTCAGACCATGGTTTATAACACTGTGGACCTGTTTACATTAGGCTGTACTCTCCGACCAGCCTCTTCCATTGTCAGACCATGGTTTATAACACTGTGGACCTGTTTACATTAGGCTGTACTCTCCTACCAGCCTCTTCCATTGTCAGACCATGGTTTATAACACTGTGGACCTGTTTAAGGCTGTACTCTCCGACCAGCCTCTTCCATTGTCAGACCATGGTTTATAACACTGTGGACCTGTTTACATTAGGCTGTACTCTCCTACCAGCCTCTTCTATTGTCAGACCATGGTTTATAACACTGTGGACCTGTTTACATTAGGCTGTACTCTCCTACCAGCCTCTTCCATTGTCAGACCATGGTTTATAACACTGTGGACCTGTTTACATTAGGCTGTACTCTCCTACCAGCCTCTTCCATTGTCAGACCATGGTTTTTATAACTCTCCTACCAGCCTCTTCCATTGGACCATGGTTTATAACACTGTTTTTACATTAGGCTGTACTCTCCTACCAGCCTCTTCCATTGTCAGACCATGGTTTATAACACTGTGGACCTGTTTACATTAGGCTGTACTCTCCTACCAGCCTCTTCCATTGTCAGACCATGGTTTATAACACTGTGGACCTGTTTATAACATTAGGCTGTACTCTCCTACCAGCCTCTTCCATTGTCAGACCATGGTTTATAACACTGTGGACCTGTTTACATTAGGCTGTACTCTCCTACCAGCCTCTTCCATTGTCAGACCATGGTTTATAACACTGTGGACCTGTTTACATTAGGCTGTACTCTCCTACCAGCCTCTTCCATTGTCAGACCATGGTTTATAACACTGTGGACCTGTTTACTGTACTCTCCGACCAGCCTCTTCCATTGTCAGACCATGGTTTATAACACTGTGGACCTGTTTACATTAGGCTGTACTCTCCTACCAGCCTCTTCCATTGTCAGACCATGGTTTATAACACTGTGGACCTGTTTACATTAGGCTGTACTCTCCTACCAGCCTCTTCCATTGTCAGACCATGGTTTATAACACTGTGGACCTGTTTACATTAGGCTGTACTCTCCGACCAGCCTCTTCCATTGTCAGACCATGGTTTATAACACTGTGGACCTGTTTACATTAGGCTGTACTCTCCTACCAGCCTCTTCCATTGTCAGACCATGGTTTATAACACTGTGGACCTGTTTACATTAGGCTGTACTCTCCTACCAGCCTCTTCCATTGTCAGACCATGGTTTATAACACTGTGGACCTGTTTACATTAGGCTGTACTCTCCGACCAGCCTCTTCCATTGTCAGACCATGGTTTATAACACTGTGGACCTGTTTACATTAGGCTGTACTCTCCGACCAGCCTCTTCCATTGTCAGACCATGGTTTATAACACTGTGGACCTGTTTACATTAGGCTGTACTCTCCTACCAGCCTCTTCCATTGTCAGACCATAACACTGGTTTATAACACTGTTGGACCATGGTTTATAACACTGTGGACCTGTTTACAGGCTGTACTCTCCTACCAGCCTCTTCCATTGTCAGACCATGGTTTATAACACTGTGGACCTGTTTACATTAGGCTGTACTCTCCTACCAGCCTCTTCCATTGTCAGACCATGGTTTATAACACTGTGGACCTGTTTACATTAGGCTGTACTCTCCTACCAGCCTCTTCCATTGTCAGACCATGGTTTATAACACTGTGGACCTGTTTACATTAGGCTGTACTCTCCTACCAGCCTCTTCCATTGTCAGACCATGGTTTATAACACTGTGGACCTGTTTACATTAGGCTGTACTCTCCTACCAGCCTCTTCCATTGTCAGACCATGGTTTATAACACTGTGGACCTGTTTACATTAGGCTGTACTCTCCTACCAGCCTCTTCCATTGTCAGACCATGGTTTATAACACTGTGGACCTGTTTACATTAGGCTGTACTCTCCTACCAGCCTCTTCCATTGTCAGACCATGGTTTATAACACTGTGGACCTGTTTACATTAGGGTTGTACTCTCCTCTCCGACCAGCCTCTTCCATTGTCAGACCATGGTTTATAACACTGTGGACCTGTTTACATTAGGCTGTACTCTCCTACCAGCCTCTTCCATTGTCAGACCATGGTTTATAACACTGTGGACCTGTTTACATTAAGGCTGTACTCTCCTACCAGCCTCTTCCATTGTCAGACCATGGTTTATAACACTGTGGACCTGTTTACATTAGGCTGTACAGACCATGGTTTATAACTCCTACCAGCCTCTTCTATTGTCAGACCATGGTTTATAACACTGTGGACCTGTTTACATTAGGCTGTACTCTCCTACCAGCCTCTTCCATTGTCAGACCATGGTTTATAACACTGTGGACCTGTTTACATTAGGCTGTACTCTCCTACCAGCCTCTTCCATTGTAAGACCATGGTTTATAACACTGTGGACCTGTTTACATTAGGCTGTACTCTCCTACCAGCCTCTTCTATTGTCAGACCATGGTTTATAACACTGTGGACCTGTTTACATTAGGCTGTACTCTCCTACCAGCCTCTTCCATTGTCAGACCATGGTTTATAACACTGTGGACCTGTTTACATTAGGCTGTACTCTCCGACCAGCCTCTTCCATTGTCAGACCATGGTTTATAACACTGTGGACCTGTTTAAGGCTGTACTCTCCTACCAGCCTCTTCCATTGTCAGACCATGGTTTATAACACTGTGGACCTGTTTACATTAGGCTGTACTCTCCGACCAGCCTCTTCTATTGTCAGACCATGGTTTATAACACTGTGGACCTGTTTAAGGCTGTACTCTCCTACCAGCCTCTTCCATTGTAAGACCATGGTTTATAACACTGTGGACCTGTTTACATTACGCTGTACTCTCCTACCAGCCTCTTCTATTGTCAGACCATGGTTTATAACACTGTGGACCTGTTTACATTAGGCTGTACTCTCCGACCAGCCTCTTCCATTGTAAGACCATGGTTTATAACACTGTGGACCTGTTTACATTAGGCTGTACTCTCCTACCAGCCTCTTCCATTGTCAGACCATGGTTTATAACACTGTGGACCTGTTTACATTAGGCTGTACTCTCCTACCAGCCTCTTCCATTGTCAGACCATGGTTTATAACACTGTGGACCTGTTTAAGGCTGTACTCTCCTACCAGCCTCTTCCATTGTCAGACCATGGTTTATAACACTGTGGACCTGTTTAAGGCTGTACTCTCCTACCAGCCTCTTCCATTGTCAGACCATGGTTTATAACACTGTGGACCTGTTTACATTAGGCTGTACTCTCCGACCAGCCTCTTCCATTGTCAGACCATGGTTTATAACACTGTTGACCTGTTTAAGGCTGTACTCTCCTACCAGCCTCTTCCATTGTAAGACCATGGTTTATAACACTGTGGACCTGTTTAAGGCTGTACTCTCTGACCAGCCTCTTCTATTGTAAGACCATGGTTTATAACACTGTGGACCTGTTTACATTAGGCTGTACTCTCCGACCAGCCTCTTCCATTGTAAGACCATGGTTTATAACACTGTGGACCTGTTTACATTAGGCTGTACTCTCCGACCAGCCTCTTCCATTGTAAGACCATGGTTTATAACACTGTGGACCTGTTTACATTAGGCTGTACTCTCCGACCAGCCTCTTCTATTGTCAGACCATGGTTTATAACACTGTGGACCTGTTTACATTAGGCTGTACTCTCCTACCAGCCTCTTCCATTGTCAGACCATGGTTTATAACACTGTGGACCTGTTTAAGGCTGTACTCTCCTACCAGCCTCTTCCATTGTAAGACCATGGTTTATAACACTGTGGACCTGTTTAAGGCTGTACTCTTTGACCAGCCTCTTCTATTGTAAGACCATGGTTTATAACACTGTGGACCTGTTTACATTAGGCTGTACTCTCCGACCAGCCTCTTCCATTGTAAGACCATGGTTTATAACACTGTGGACCTGTTAAGATTAGGCTGTACTCTCTGACCAGCCTCTTCCATTGTAAGACCATGGTTTATAACACTGTGGACCTGTTAAGATTAGGCTGTACTCTCCAACCAGCCTCTTCCATTGTAAGACCGTGGTTTATGACATGGTCCACAATGTGGCTCTGATTTCATCAGGGACTCTTATTCTTTGCCTTCTACCTCTTCCTCTATTATGTCTTCCCCTAACACTACTACCACACATTATTACACATGATGTATCTTCCCCAAGCATGTACCTGCTGTTCCTAGTTGTGATGTTTCTCCATGTTCAAAAATAGTAGAGATTGTGTTGTGGGCAAGCTCCATATATATGCTTCCAAACTTGATTGGTTGATTGGTAAAATTGTGATTCCTATTTCATTACTATGTCACCTGGCAGGTAATTTGCCATTTTAACAGACATCACAAACATTCCATGTCATAGACATATATGGAATATAGATGTACGTCTGACAGATTTTGATCATTGAATGGATCAAATATTACTATTCAACAACACACAGAAAAGCCACAAGATGACCCAGTCCTCCACCGCCACCATATAAATAATATACTGTCATTATTATTATTTTTGAAAATACAGTGAACC
Source organism: Oncorhynchus tshawytscha (assembly GCF_018296145.1). NCBI lineage: Eukaryota > Metazoa > Chordata > Actinopteri > Salmoniformes > Salmonidae > Oncorhynchus > Oncorhynchus tshawytscha. The sequence goes on along the minus strand of NC_056436.1, from coordinate 16,968,480 downwards.
ATCAACAGGGAATCAAAACTGAGCTTCCATTGCATTAGATAACCACATGAATTTCACCAGGAAATGTTTGCCATATCACATAACCTTACAATATTATACCAAATATAGAGTACACACTACCTAGAAACACGGAGAGCCAGGGAGACCTAAATCAATACTCAGAGAGGTCATTTATCATGTAGTGGTCACATTCCTCATTACTATCTTATTCTGATTTCATTTGCCCCTTTCTATGCCCTTTCTAATAAATGTAGCGTCAGTATTAGTGGAGGTGTATGGAAAGTGTAGTGAGTGGGACTGACTGACTGACTGATTGACTGTCTGACTGACTGACTGACTGACTGATTGACTGACTGATTGATTGACTGACTGACTGATTGACTGACTGACTGATTGACTGACTGATTGACTGACTGACTGACTGATTGACTGATTGACTGACTGATTGACTGACTGATTGACTGATTGACTGACTGACTGATTGACTGTCTGACTGATTGTCTGATTGACTGACTGACTGACTGATTGACTGACTGATTGTCTGATTGACTGATTGACTGACTGATTGACTGACTGACTGACTGACTGACTGACTGATTGACTGACTGACTGACTGAAGGAATGTGAGAGTGGAAGTGAGGTATAGAAAGACAAGAATGACTTATAAATAAAAAATTACATTTAAAAGTTGTTCTTTGCTAAAATGGTAAAGAGTATTACTTACCAAACTAAAGATGGAAGCAGACACACTGAGACACACAGAACCGAGGACGTGTCTGGACGTGTCACAGTAGTCAGATGGACACACTGAGACACACAGAACCGAGGACGTGTCTGGACGTGTCAAGGTAGTCAGATGGACACACTGAGACACACAGAACCGAGGACGTTTCTGGACGTGGCAAGGTAGTCAGATGGACACACTGAGACACACAGAACCGAGGACGTGTCTGGACGTGCCAAGGTAGTCAGATGGACACACTGAGACACACAGAACCGAGGACGTGTCTGGACGTGTCAAGGTAGTCAGATGGACACACTGAGACACACAGAACCGAGGACGTGTCTGGACGTGTCAAGATAGTCAGATGGACACAGGGTCATGTCTCAGTAAACACAAACCAGACAAAACATTGTCAAAGCAGAATGGCAAATTTCCCCCCAAAATATCGGTGCTTGGGTACAATTATACACATCCTAATACAAATGTGGGATGTGGATGTCTCTTAGCAGCAGCAGCAGCATCTCCCTCTCAATAAGTAGCCTGGTTATTTCCATTACCTAAAACTACTGTATTAAAACAGCCAACACACACACTCACGCATGCAGGTATGCACGCACGCACGCACACGCACACACACACACACACACACACACACACACACACACACACACACACACACACACACACACACACACACACACACACACACACACACACACACACACACTGTTACGGTTTTCTAGGTGTGAAGGAGAGTCGGACCAAAATGCAGCGTGTAGATTGCGATCCATGTTTATTCAACAAACGTAACACGAATCTAAATACAAACACTATAAAACAAATAACGTAACGAAAACCGAAACAGCCTATACTTGCGTAAACTAACACAGAGACAGGACCAAATACACTAAGGACAATCACCCACGACAAACTCAAAGAATATGGCTGCCTAAATATGGTTCCCAATCAGAGACAACAATAAACACCTGCCGCTGATTGAGAACCACTCCAGACAGCCATAGACTTTGCTAGATAACCCCACTAGCTACAATCCCAATACATACACACCAAAACCCCAAGACAAAACACACCACAATACAAAAAACCCATGCCACACCCTGGCCTGACCCAATACATGAAGAAAAACACAAAATACTTAGACCAGGGCGTGACAGAACCCCCCCCCCTAAGGTGCGGACTCCCGAACGCACCTCAAAACAATAGGGAGGGTCCGGGTGGGCGTCTGTCCATGGTGGCGGCTCCGGCGCGGGACGTGGAACCCACTCAGTCAATGTCTTAGTCCCCTCTCCTCGCGTCCCTGGATAGTCCACCCTCGCCGCCGACCATGGCCTAGTAGTCCTCACCCAGAAACCCACTGGACTGAGGAGCAGATCGGGACTGAAGGACAGCTCGGGACCGAGGCAGCTCGGGACTGAGGGGAAGCTTGGGAGTGAGAGAAAGCTCGGGAGTGAGAGAAAGCTCGGGAGTGAGAGAAAGCTCGGGAGTGAGAGAAAGCTCGGGAGTGAGAGAAAGCTCAGGAGTGAGAGAAAGCTCAGGAGTGAGAGAAAGCTCAGGAGTGAGAGAGGAGTGAGCTCAGGAGTGAGAGGAAGCTCAGGCAGGTAGGTAGATCTACCAGATCCTGGCTGGCTGGTGGTTTCAGCAGATCCTGGCTGACTGGCACATCCTGGCTGACTGGCGGATCTGGCGGATCCTGGCCGACTGGCGGATCCTGGCCGACTGGCAGATCCTGGCCGACTGGCAGATCCTGGCCGACTGGCAGTTCTGGCAGATCCCGGCTGACTGGCGGATCTGGAAGAGTCTGGTTGACTGGCAGATCTGGAAGAGTCTGGTTGACTGGCAGATCTGGAAGAGTCTGGTTGACTGGCAGATCTGGAAGAGTCTGGTTGACTGGCAGATCTGGAAGAGTCTGGTTGACTGGCAGATCTGGAAGAGTCTGGCTGACTGGCAGATCTGGAAGTGTCTGGCTGACTGGCAGATCTGGAAGAGTCTGGCTGACTGGCAGATCTGGAAGAGTCTGGCTGACTGGCGGATCTGGAAGAGTCTGGCTGACTGGCAGATCCTGGCAGACTGAAAGCTCCTTACAGACTGACAGCTCCTTGCAGACTGACAGCTCCTTGCAGACTGACAGCTCCGTGCAGACTGGCAGCTCCTTGCAGACTGGCAGCTCTGGCTGCTCCATGCAGACTGGCAGCTCTGGCTGCTCTATGCAGACTGACAGCTCTGGCTGCTCCATGCTGGCTGGCAGCTCTGGCTTCTCCATGCAGGCTGGCAGCTCTGGCTGCTCCATGCAGGCTGGCAGCTCTGGCTGCGCTGAACAGGCGGGAGACTCCGGCAGCACAGGAGAGGAGAGAGGCTCTGGCTGCGCTGAACAGGCGGGAGACTCCAGCAGCGCTGTAGAGGAGAAAGGCTCCGGCAGCGCTGAACAGACGGGAGACTCCGGCAGCGCAGGAGAGGAGAAAGGCTCCGGCAGCGCTGGAGAGGCGAGGCGCACTGTAGGCCTGATGCGTGGTGCTG
>NC_056436.1:16955221-16957721 GCF_018296145.1 Oncorhynchus tshawytscha | reverse complement strand
GGATGGGGAGGGGTTGGGGGATGGGGAGAGAGAGGGGGTTGGGGGATGGGGAGAGTGAGAGAGGGGGTGGGGAGAGTGGGGGGGGTTGGGGGGTGGGGAGAGTGAGAGAGGGGGTGGGGATTGGGGAATTTGGGGGGGTTGGGGGATGGGGAGAGTGAGAGAGGGGTTGGGGGATGGGGAGAGTGAGAGAGGGGTTGGGGGATGGGGAGAGTGAGAGGGGGGGGATGGGGGGTGGGGGATGGGGAGGGGAGTGAGAGAGGGATTGGGGATTTGGGGGCGGGGGGAGAGTGAGAGAGGGGTTGGGGGAGGGGGGTGGGGGAGAGTGAGAGAGGGGTTGGGGGAGGGGGGGGGTGGGGGAGGGGAGAGTGAGAGGGGGTTGGGGGAGGGGGATGGGGAGAGTGAGAGAGGGGGGATGGGGGATGGGGATGGGGGTGAGAGAGGGGGGTTGGGGGATGGGGGGGTTGGGGAGGGGAGAGTGAGAGAGGGGTTGGGGGATGGGGAGAGGAGAGAGGGGGGTTGGGGGATGGGGAGAGTGAGAGGGGAATTTGGGGGTGGGGTTGGGGGATGGGGAGGGAGAGATGGGGAGAGTTTGGGGGATGGGGGATGGGGAGAGTGAGAGAGGGGGGGAATTGGGGGATGGGGGGTTGGGGGGAGAATGAGAGAGGGGTTGGTGGATGGGGAGTGAGAGAGGGGTTGGGGGATGGGGAGAGGGGGGATTGGGGGATGGGGGGGTTGGGGGATGGGGAGAGTGAGAGAGGGGTTGGGGGATGGGGGGGGGTTGGGGGATGGGGAGAGTGAGAGAGGGGTTGGGGGATGGGGAGAGTGAGAGAGGGGGGGGGGGGGATTGGGGGATGGGGGATGGGGGGGGAGAGTGGGGAGAGGAGAGAGGGGGGATGGGGATGTGGAAAGTGAGAGGGGGTTGGGGGATGGGGAGAGTGAGAGAGGGGTGAGAGAGGGGTTGGGGGATGGGGGTGGGGAGAATGAGAGAGGGGTTGGGGGGGGATGGGGGGGTTGGGGGAAAGTGAGAGAGGGGTTGGGGGATGGATGGGGTGAGTGAGAGAGGGGATGGGGGATGGGGGGGGGAGAGTGAGAGAGGGGCTTGGGTGGATGGGGTGGGGAGTGAGAGAGGGGTTGGGGGATGGGGGATGGGGGATGGGGAAAGTGAGAGAGGGGGGTGGATGGGGGAGTGAGATGGGGGATGGGGAGAGTGAGAGAGGGGTTGGATGGGGTGATGGGGGGGTGGGGAAGAGAGGGGTTGGGGGATGGGGTGAGTGAGAGAGGGGTTGGGGTAATGGGGGTTGGGGATGGGGGGTGAGAGAGGGGTTGGGGTAATGGGGGATGGGGGTGGGGAGAGGGGGGGGCAGAAAAGAGGTGAGATGCAAAGGGAGGGACAAAATCATACAGAATAAATAGATCTCTCCCTCTCCTCTCCTCTCCCTCTCCTCTCTCTCCTCTCTCTCCCTCTCCTCTCCTCTCCTCTCCTCCCTCTCCTCTCCCTCTCTCTCCTCTCCTCTCCTCTCCTCTCCTCTCCTCTCCTCTCCTCTCCTCTCCTCTCTCCTCTCCTCTCCTCTCCTCTCCCTCTCCTCTCCTCTCCTCTCCACTCCTCTCCTCTCCTCTCCACTCCTCTCCTCTCCTCTCCTCTCCCTCTCCTCTCCTCTCCCTCTCCCTCTCCTCTCCTCTCCTCTCCTCTCCTCTCCTCTCCTCCTCTCCCTCTCCTCTCCTCTCCTGTGTAATTGATAGATGTGCACACACACACACACATTACATGCTCATGTTTTTAAATGTAAATTGTAATGTCTTTTGTCTGTAATTTATATGTGGGACCCCAGTAATACTAGCTGTCTTTGGCTAATGGGGATCCTAATAAATCACATCAAATCCTCTCTGTTCTCTCTGTGTTATGGCCAGTACTGTGCTCTTCTCTGCTTTGTTCAGGGAGGATGTTGCTGTTGGTTGTGTTGTGATCAGTAGCTACAGACTAGGGTCCTGTAGTCCTCAGGAACATGACATTGTAATCTGTTCCATGTTTTATTTATGGACCTTACTGAGGCAGATAACGGCTGTTTTAACAAACAAAGATGATTGCTTCAGGGGCCAACTGCTCCTCCTGAGGTAATTAAGACAAAGTAGCTCCCAGGGCCAGGAGAGAGGGAGTGAGGGAGGGAGGGACAGGGAGGGCAGTAGGGAGGGGGAGGGAGGGCAGGAGCAGGGAGGTGGGAGGGAAGGATTTATGCAACAAATTGCATAGCCCTGTATGTTCCGATTAGGGTTAAGGTGAACCCAGGATGTGGACATGACACTAGGGTTAGGGTTAAGGGCAGTAAAATCCACCAATCAGAGGCGGTCTGATAAAATGCAGTAAGTGCAGCACCAATCACTGGCAGTCACACACAGTGGCACACCTATTTAACAGTGGCTCAATCCTAGCCCTGCCATGTTTATTTGTAAACTGAACAGACAATATGAGAGGCTGGGCTGTACAAAGGACTGAGCCTGCCAG
>NC_056436.1:16865221-16952721 GCF_018296145.1 Oncorhynchus tshawytscha | reverse complement strand
TCCACCAATTTTTTAAGGGAGTGCGCAAATTGAGGTCAGGGATGGGACTGCTTCTAGGTATGCTGCCAGGTTGTCGCTGTGTTACAGTCGGGGGAAAGTGCTTCGGTCTCCGCCACTGAAATACATGCCTATTCCACCGGCCACAAATGTAAATCCTCCTCAATTAAAATATTGCATTTTTTATTCCTTATTTTTTTCTCCTTTTCAAATCTCACTCAGACATTCATTTCTTTGTCATAGCCTTCAATTACACTGGGAATGGCCGGAGGTTGGGATGGATGACGCTATCACTTGCCCTGATGGGAAACTCTGGCTGTATCCCAAATGGCACTTTATTCCCTATATAGTGCACTTCTTTTGACCAGAGCCGTCATCAAACGTAATGCACTATATAGGGAATAGGATGCCGTTTGGGATGCTCTCTGTGTAGAATGTGAGAATGCTGTTCTGGTGGCCTAGCCCCCCCCACAAACATGCTAAAAACACAACACTGTTGATTGCTTCCTCAGGTCTGTGCCTCTGTAAATACAACAGAAACCAACGCCATGGCTTCGCCTGAAAAGGCACCCTATTCCCTATATAGTGCACTACTTTAGATCTCCCTCCCTGAGCCTAGCACACCCCTTTTCACCAACTACCCATAGTCCTAGCAGACCCCTTTTTCTCCTACTACCCATAGTCCTAGCAGACCCCTTTTTCTCCTACTACCCATAGTCCTAGCAGACCCCTTTTTCTCCCACTACCCATAGTCCTAGCAGACCCCTTTTTCTCCTACTACACATAGTCCTAGCAGACCCCTTTTTCTCCCACTACCCATAGTCCTAGCAGACCCCTTTTTCTCCCACTACCCATAGTCCTAGCAGACCCCTTTTTCTCCCACTACCCATAGTCCTAGCAGACCCCTTTTTCTCCCACTACCCATAGTCCTATCAGACCCCTTTTTCTCCCACTACCCATAGTCCTAGCAGACCCCTTTTTCTCCCACTACTCATATTCCTAGCAGACCCCTTTTTCTCCCATTACCCATGCATAGTCCCAATATGCATAGTCCCTGTTTCTGTTTCTCTTCTGTTTCTGTTTCTGTTTCTCTTCTGTTTCTGTTTCTGTTTCTCTTCTGTTTCTGTTTCTGTTTCTCTTCTGTTTCAGTTTCTGTTTCTGTTTCTCTTCTGTTTCTGTTTCTCTTTCTGTTTCTGTTTCGGTTTCTCTTTCTGTTTCTGTTTCTCTTCTGTTTCTGTTTCTGTTTCTGTTTCTCTTCTGTTTCTGTTTCTGTTTCTCTTCTGTTTCTGTTTCTGTTTCTGTTTCTCTTCTGTTTCTGTTTCTGTTTCTGTTTCTGTTTCTGTTTCTCTTTCTGTTTCTGTTTCTGTTTCTGTTTCTGTTTCTGTTTCTCTTCTGTTTCTGTTTCTGTTTCTGTTTCTCTTCTGTTTCTGTTTCTGTTTCTCTTCTGTTTCTGTTTCTGTTTCTCTTCTGTTTCAGTTTCTGTTTCTGTTTCTCTTCTGTTTCTGTTTCTGCTCTTTCTGTTTCTGTTTCTCTTCTGTTTCTGTTTCTGTTTCTGTTTCTGTTTCTGTTTCTCTTCTGTTTCTGTTTCTGTTTCTGTCTCTTTCTGTTTCTGTTTCTCTTCTGTTTCTGTTTCTGTTTCTCTTTCTGTTTCTGTTTCTCTTCTCTTTCTGTTTCTGTTTCTGTTTCTCTTCTGTTTCTGTTTCTGTTTCTCTTCTGTTTCTGTTTCTGTTTCTCTTCTGTTTCTGTTTCTGTTTCTCTTCTGTTTCAGTTTCTGTTTCTGTTTCTCTTCTGTTTCTGTTTCTGTTTCTCTTTCTGTTTCTGTTTCTCTTCTGTTTCTGTTTCTGTTTCAGTTTCTGTTTCTGTTTCTCTTCTGTTTCTGTTTCTCTTTCTGTTTCTGTTTCTGTTTCTCTTTTTCTTCTGTTTCTGTTTCTCTTCTGTTTCTGTTTCTGTTTCTCTTCTGTTTCTGTTTCTGTTTCTGTTTCTGTTTCTGTTTCTCTTTCTGTTTCTGTTTCTGTTTCTGTTTCTGTTTCTGTTTCTGTTTCTGTTTCTGTTTCTGTTTCTCTTCTGTTTCTGTTCCTCTTTCTGTTTCTGTTTCTCTCTCTCCCCTCCCGGAGGACCTGAGCCCTAGGACCATGCCCAACATTTACTCCTGAGGCGCTGACCTGTTGCACCCTCTATAAATGCAGTGGTGGGGGCTTGTGGTATTGTCCCTCCTCTCTCACCATCCAGAGGGGTCTGGTGAGGGCTTGTGGTATTGTCCCTCCTCTCTCACCATCCAGAGGGGTCTGGTGGGGGCTTGTGGTATTGTCCCTCCTCTCTCACCATCCAGAGGGGTCTGGTGGGGGCTTGTGGTATTGTCCCTCCTCTCTCACCATCCAGAGGGGTCTGGTGGGGGCTTGTGGTATTGTCCCTCCTCTCTCACCATCCAGAGGGGTCTGGTGGGGGCTTGTGGTATTGTCCCTCCTCTCACCATCCAGAGGGGTCTGGTGGGGGCTTGTGGTATTGTTCTATGCCTGTGATTGATGGCAGGTTCTTCAGTTCTTAAAGCAACCACCCCTTAATAACCCCACAGCCCTCACCACCCTATCCTTAATAACCCCACAGCCCTCACCACCCTATCCTTAATAACCCCACAGCCCTCACCACCCTATCCTTAATAACCCCACAGCCCTCACCACCCTATCCTTAATAACCCCACAGCCCTCACCACCCTATCCTTAATAACCCCACAGCCCTCACCACCCTATCCTTAATAACCCCACAGCCCTCACCACCCTATCCTTAATAACCCCACAGCCCTCACCACCCTATCCTTAATAACCCCACAGCCCTCACCACCCTATCCTTAATAACCCCACAGCCCTCACCACCCTATCCTTAATAACCCCACAGCCCTCACCACCCTATCCTTAATAACCCCACAGCCCTCACCACCCTATCCTTAATAACCCCACAGCCCTCACCACCCTATCCTTAATAACCCCACAGCCCTCACCACCCTATCCTTAATAACCCCACAGCCCTCACCACCCTATCCTTAATAACCCCACAGCCCTCACCACCCTATCCTTAATAACCCCACAGCCCTCACCACCCTATCCTTAATAACCCCACAGCCCTCACCCCTACCTCCCCTTAATAACCCCACAGCCCTCACCACCCTATCCTTAATAACCCCACAGCCCTCACCACCCTATCCTTAATAACCCCACAGCCCTCACCACCCTATCCTTAATAACCCCACAGCCCTCACCACCCTATCCTTAATAACCCCACAGCCCTCACCACCCTATCCTTAATAACCCCACAGCCCTCACCACCCTATCCTTAATAACCCCACAGCCCTCACCACCCTATCCTTAATAACCCCACAGCCCTCACCACCCTATCCTTAATAACCCCACAGCCCACACCACCCTCCCCTTAATAACCCCACAGCCCTCACCACCCTATCCTTAATAACCCCACAGCCCTCACCACCCTCCCTTAATAACCCCACAGCCCTCACCACCCTATCCTTAATAACCCCACAGCCCACACCACCCTGTCCTTAATAACCCCACAGCCCTCACCACCCTATCCTTAATAACCCCACAGCCCTCACCACCCTCCCTTAATAACCCCACAGCCCACACCACCCTCCCTTAATAACCCCACAGCCCTCACCACCCTATCCTTAATAACCCCACAGCCCTCACCACCCTATCCTTAATAACCCCACAGCCCTCACCACCCTATCCTTAATAACCCCACAGCCCTCACCACCCTATCCTCTAACCCCACAGCCCTCACCACCCTATCCTTAATAACCCCACAGCCCTCACCACCCTATCCTTAATAACCCCACAGCCCTCACCACCCTATCCTTAATAACCCCACAGCCCTCACCACCCTATCCTTAATAACCCCACAGCCCTCACCACCCTCCCCTTAATAACCCCACAGCCCACACCACCCTCCCCTTAATAACCCCACAGCCCTCACCACCCTATCCTTAATAACCCCACAGCCCTCACCACCCTATCCTTAATAACCCCACAGCCCTCACCACCCTATCCTTAATAACCCCACAGCCCACACCACCCTCCCCTTAATAACCCCACAGCCCTCACCACCCTATCCTTAATAACCCCACAGCCCTCACCCTACCTCCCCTTAATAACCCCACAGTCCACACCACCCTCCCCTTAATAACCCCACAGCCCTCACCACCCTATCCTGTTTACCCCACAGCCCTCACCCCTACCTCCCTTAATAACCCTACAGACAACACCACCCTATCCTTAATAACCCTACAGCCCTCACCCCTACCCCTTAATAACACTACAGACAACAACACCTATACTTAATAACCCTACAGCCCTCACCCCTACCCCCCTTAATAACCCTACAGACAACACCACCATATCCTTAATAACCCCACAGCCCTCACCACCATATCCTCAATAACCCCACAGCCCTCACCACCCTATCCTTAATAACCCCACAGCCCTCACCACCCTATCCTTAATAACCCCACAGCCCACACCACCCTCCCCTTAATAACCCTACAGACAACACCACCCTATCCTTAATAACCCCACAGCCCTCACCACCCACCCCTTAATAACCCTACAGACAACACCACCCTATCCTTAATAACCCCACAGCCCTCACCCCTACCTCCCCTTAATAACCCCACAGCCCACACCACCCTCCCCTTAATAACCCCACAGCCCTCACCACCCTATCCTTAATAACCCCACAGCCCTCACCCCTACCTCCCCTTAATAACCCCACAGCCCTCACCACCCTATCCTTAATAACCCTACAGCCCTCACCACCCTATCCTTAATAACCCCACAGCCCTCACCACCCTATCCTTAATAACCTCACAGCCCTCACCACCCTATCCTTAATAACCCCACAGCCCTCACCACCCTATCCTTAATAACCCCACAGCCCTCACCCCTACCTCCCCAATAACCCTACAGACAACACCACCCTATCCTTAATAACCCTACAGCCCACACCACCCTCCCCTTAATAACCCCACAACCCTCACCACCTATCCTTAATAACCCCACAGCCCTCACCACCCTATCCTTAATAACCCCACAGCCCTCACCACCCTATCCTTAATAACCCCACAGCCCTCACCACCCTCCCCTTAATAACCTCACAGCCCACACCACCCTATCCTTAATAACCCCACAGCCCTCACCCCTACCCCCTTTAATAACCCTACAGCCCTCACCCCTACCCCCTTAATAACCCCACAGCCCACACCACCCTATCCTTAATAACCCCACAGCCCTCACCCCTACCCCCCTTAATAACCCCACAGCCCTCACCCCTACCCCCCCTTTAATAACCCCACAGCCCTCACCACCCTATCCTTAATAACCCCACAGCCCTCACCACCCTATCCTTAATAACCCCACAGCCCTCACCACCCTATCCTTAATAACCCCACAGCCCTCACCACCCTATCCTTAATAACCCCACAGCCCTCACCACCCTATCCTTAATAACCCCACAGCCCTCACCACCCTATCCTTAATAACCCCACAGCCCACACCACCCTCCCCTTAATAACCCCACAGCCCTCACCACCCTATCCTTAATAACCCCACAGCCCTCACCACCCTCCCCTTAATAACCCCACAGCCCTCACCACCCTATCCTTAATAACCCCACAGCCCACACCACCCTGTCCTTAATAACCCCACAGCCCTCACCACCCTATCCTTAATAACCCCACAGCCCTCACCACCCTCCCCTTAATAACCCCACAGCCCACACCACCCTCCCCTTAATAACCCCACAGCCCTCACCACCCTATCCTTAATAACCCCACAGCCCTCACCACCCTATCCTTAATAACCCCACAGCCCTCACCACCCTATCCTTAATAACCCCACAGCCCTCACCACCCTATCCTTAATAACCCCACAGCCCTCACCACCCTATCCTTAATAACCCCACAGCCCTCACCACCCTATCCTTAATAACCCCACAGCCCTCACCACCCTATCCTTAATAACCCCACAGCCCTCACCACCCTATCCTTAATAACCCCACAGCCCTCACCACCCTCCCCTTAATAACCCCACAGCCCACACCACCCTCCCCTTAATAACCCCACAGCCCTCACCACCCTATCCTTAATAACCCCACAGCCCTCACCACCCTATCCTTAATAACCCCACAGCCCTCACCACCCTATCCTTAATAACCCCACAGCCCACACCACCCTCCCCTTAATAACCCCACAGCCCTCACCACCCTATCCTTAATAACCCCACAGCCCTCACCCCTACCTCCCCTTAATAACCCCACAGTCCACACCACCCTCCCCTTAATAACCCCACAGCCCTCACCACCCTATCCTTAATACCCCACAGCCCTCACCCCTACCTCCCCTTAATAACCCTACAGACAACACCACCCTATCCTTAATAACCCTACAGCCCTCACCCCTACCCCCTTAATAACACTACAGACAACAACACCCTATACTTAATAACCCTACAGCCCTCACCCCTACCCCCTTAATAACCCTACAGACAACACCACCATATCCTTAATAACCCCACAGCCCTCACCACCATATCCTCAATAACCCCACAGCCCTCACCACCCTATCCTTAATAACCCCACAGCCCTCACCACCCTATCCTTAATAACCCCACAGCCCACACCACCCTCCCCTTAATAACCCTACAGACAACACCACCCTATCCTTAATAACCCCACAGCCCTCACCACCCACCCCTTAATAACCCTACAGACAACACCACCCTATCCTTAATAACCCCACAGCCCTCACCCCTACCTCCCCTTAATAACCCCACAGCCCACACCACCCTCCCCTTAATAACCCCACAGCCCTCACCACCCTATCCTTAATAACCCCACAGCCCTCACCCCTACCTCCCCTTAATAACCCCACAGCCCTCACCACCCTATCCTTAATAACCCTACAGCCCTCACCACCCTATCCTTAATAACCCCACAGCCCTCACCACCCTATCCTTAATAACCTCACAGCCCTCACCACCCTATCCTTAATAACCCCACAGCCCTCACCACCCTATCCTTAATAACCCCACAGCCCTCACCCCTACCTCCCCTTAATAACCCTACAGACAACACCACCCTATCCTTAATAACCCTACAGCCCACACCACCCTCCCCTTAATAACCCCACAACCCTCACCACCTATCCTTAATAACCCCACAGCCCTCACCACCCTATCCTTAATAACCCCACAGCCCTCACCACCCTATCCTTAATAACCCCACAGCCCTCACCACCCTCCCCTTAATAACCTCACAGCCCACACCACCCTATCCTTAATAACCCCACAGCCCTCACCCCTACCCCCTTTAATAACCCTACAGCCCTCACCCCTACCCCCTTAATAACCCCACAGCCCACACCACCCTATCCTTAATAACCCCACAGCCCTCACCCCTACCCCCTTAATAACCCCACAGCCCTCACCCCTACCCCCCTTAATAACCCCACAGCCCTCACCATCCTATCCTTAATAACCCCACAGCCCTCACCACCCTATCCTTAATAACCCCACAAGCCCTCACCACCCTATCCTTAATAACCCCACAGCCCTCACCACCCTATCCATAATAACCCCACAGCCCACACGCCTACCCCCTTAATAACCCCACAGCCCTCACCCCTACCCCCTTAATAACCCCACAGCCCTCACCCCTACCCCCTTAATAACAACACAGCCCACACCACCCTATCCTTAATAACCCCACAGCCCTCACCACCCTATCCTTAATAACCCCACAGCCCTCACCACCCTATCCTTAATAACCCCACAGCCCTCACCCCTACCCCCCCTTAATAGCCCCACAGCCCTCACCCCTACCCTCAACCTCTTTATCCACACTCCCCTCAAACCTTCATTATTCTCAGAGAAAAGTGGAGCCCTTTTACATTTATTTTAGCTTAAATGAGACAGGAAGGAGAGTGAGAGATGGATAGAGAGAGAGGGGGAGGGAGAGACAGATAGAGAGAAAGAAAGAGAGTGAAAGAGAGAGAGAGAAAGAAAAAGATTGTGAGAGAGTGACAGAGAGAGACAAAGAGAGAGAGGGAGATCGAGATGGATACAGGACTTACAGAAATTCAACTCCACTTGAGCAAGGTTCAGACTAACATAGCGAGACTGGTCACCTTCTCTTTCAGTGGCAACTGCAATGATGAAAGGTTCCTGGGGAGGAGGGAGATGAAGTGGACTTGACTTCCCTAGCTAATTGCAGATTGTATTTGATAAGCAAATCCCTTCCCCCTTCCCAAGAGTCCAGCAAAAATCCTGTCCCTGTACGGTATTTAATGATAACATCTTTTCTTCCCTTCCATTGTCTGAGAAGTGAATTATCATTACATATTTTTCCTCTCCCTCCATCGCTTCTATATGTGAGTTAGCGAGATAAGTTGACCTTTTGGAAATCTGGGCCTGCGATCTGATTGTACGGTTATTGCAATACTCCCATGATGAAAAGAAAAATGGCAGTTTGCGTTGTGGTATTTGTATATACTGTACATGCTATCAAAGGGAGAGTTCCCTCAAACTCACTCACTCACTCACTCACTCACTCACTCACTCACTCACTCACTCACTCACTCACTCACTCACTTTCTCTCTCCCCACCTCTCTCTCTCCTTTTTCTCCCTCTCTCCCTCTCTCTCTCTCTCTTTCCCTCCCAATCTCTCTTTCTTTTCCACATTTGTGCATGCCATTTGGCCTGGTAGAAGCGACCACATTCCAGTGGAACAAGACCAGACAGTGGTACCACAGGAGACTACCATTTCTGAAGGGGGGAATATTTGCTAGACAGGTTGGACACATTTCACAGGGATCTCTCTTTGTGTCTCTTGTCTCTTATCCAAAACAGCACCCCATTCCTTATATTGTGCACACATTTTGACCCAAGCCCTATGGGACAATACAAAGAGTATAACCCTATGTCTTCTCCGTGGGTTGAGAACCAACCCTTTTCTAGTGTTACTCAATAAACACTGTTTACAGTAATACTTTGAGAGATTATTCTGCTATGTAAGGTGCCTACATTACAAAGACAAGGTAAAGTTAGTCAACTGTCTGAGTAGGAACGATGGATGCCGTTCTGAAAATTGTATTCACTTAAAGCATCACATTTTCATAAATATGTCAGTTATCCTATAGACAAACAACATATTTTTATCAACTGAACATAATAACAAAAAGAAGGATCTGTCAGCACCTTATACACAGTACAGTCCCTGGTACACAGTACAGTCCCTGATACACAGTACAGTCCCTGGTACACAGTACAGTCCCTGGTACACAGTACAGTCCCTGGTATACAGTAGAGTCACTGGTACACAGTACAGTCCCTGGTACACAGTACAGTCCCTGATACACAGTACAGTCCATGGTACACAGTACAGTCCCTGGTACACAGTACAGTCCCTGGTACACAGTACAGTCCCTGATACACAGTACAGTCCCTGGTACACAGTAGAGTCCCTGATACACAGTACAGTCCCTGGTACACAGTACAGTCCCTGGTACACAGTACAGTCCCTGATACACAGTACAGTCCCTGGTACACAGTACAGTCCCTGATACACAGTACAGTCCCTGATACACAGTACAGTCCCTGGTACACAGTACAGTCCCTGGTACACAGTACAGTCCCTGATACACAGTACAGTCCCTGATACACAGTACAGTCCCTGGTACACAGTACAGTCCCTGATACACAGTACAGTCCCTGATACACAGTACAGTCCCTGATACACAGTACAGTCCCTGGTACACAGTACAGTCCCTGGTACACAGTACAGTCCCTGGTACACAGTACAGTCCCTGATACACAGTACAGTCCCTGGTACACAGTACAGTCCCTGATACACAGTACAGTCCCTGGTACACAGTACAGTCCTGGTACACAGTACAGTCCCTGGTACACAGTACAGTCCCTGATACACAGTACAGTCCCTGGTACACAGTACAGTCCCTGATACACAGTACAGTCCCTGGTACACAGTACAGTCCCTGGTACACAGTACAGTCCCTGGTACACAGTACAGTCCCTGGTACACAGTACAGTCCCTGGTACACAGTACAGTCCCTGATACACAGTACAGTCCCTGGTACACAGTACAGTCCCTGATACACAGTACAGTCCCTGGTACACAGTACAGTCCCTGATACACAGTACAGTCCCTGGTACACAGTACAGTCCCTGATACACAGTACAGTCCCTGGTACACAGTACAGTCCCTGATACACAGTACAGTCCCTGATACACAGTACAGTCCCTGATACACAGTACAGTCCCTGGTACACAGTACAGTCCCTGATACACAGTACAGTCCCTGGTACACAGTACAGTCCCTGATACACAGTACAGTCCCTGGTACACAGTACAGTCCCTGATACACAGTACAGTCCCTGGTACACAGTACAGTCCCTGGTACACAGTACCGTCCCTGGTACACAGTACAGTCCCTGGTACACAGTACAGTCCCTGATACACAGTACAGTCCCTGGTACACAGTACAGTCCCTGGTACACAGTACAGTCCCTGGTATACAGTAGAGTCACTGGTACACAGTACAGTCCCTGATACACAGTACCGTCCCTGGTACACAGTACAGTCCCTGGTACACAGTACAGTCCCTGATACACAGTACAGTCCCTGGTACACAGTACAGTCCCTGGTACACAGTACAGTCCCTGGTATACAGTAGAGTCACTGGTACACAGTACAGTCCCTGATACACAGTACCGTCCCTGGTACACAATACAGTCACTGGTACACAGTACAGTCCCTGATACACAGTACAGTCCCTGGTACACAGTACAGTCCCTGGTACACAGTACAGTCCCTGATACACAGTACAGTCCCTGGTACACAGTACAGTCCCTGGTATACAGTAGAGTCACTGGTACACAGTACAGTCCCTGGTATACAGTAGAGTCACTGGTACACAGTACAGTCCCTGATACACAGTACCGTCCCTGGTACACAATACAGTCACTGGTACACAGTACAGTCCCTGATACACAGTACAGTCCCTGGTACACAGTACAGTCCCTGGTACACAGTACAGTCCCTGATACACAGTACAGTCCCTGGTACACAGTACAGTCCCTGGTATACAGTAGAGTCCCTGATACACAGTACAGTCACTGGTACACAGTACAGTCCCTGGTACACAGTACAGTCCCTGATACACAGTACAGTCCCTGGTACACAGTACAGTCCCTGGTACACAGTACAGTCCCTGATACACAGTACAGTCCCTGGTACACAGTACAGTCCCTGGTATACAGTAGAGTCACTGGTACACAGTACAGTCCCTGATACACAGTACCGTCCCTGGTACACAGTACAGTCCCTGGTACACAGTACAGTCCCTGATACACAGTACAGTCCCTGGTACACAGTACAGTCCCTGGTACACAGTACAGTCCCTGGTACACAGTACAGTCCCTGGTACACAGTACAGTCCCTGATACACAGTAGAGTCCCTGATACACAGTACAGTCCCTGATACACAGTAGAGTCCCTGGTACACAGTACAGTCCATGGTACACAGTACAGTCCCTGATACACAGTACAGTCCCTGATACACAGTACAGTCCCTGGTACACAGTAGAGTCCCTGATACACAGTACAGTACCTGATACACATTACAGTCCCTGATACACAGTACAGTCCCTGATACACAGTACAGTCCCTGATACACAGTACAGTCCCTGATACACAGTACAGTCCCTGATACACAGTACAGTCCCTGGTACACAGTACAGTCCCTGATACACAGTACAGTCCATGGTACACAGTACAGTCCCTGATACACAGTACAGTCCCTGATACACAGTACAGTCCCTGGTACACAGTAGAGTCCCTGATACACAGTAGAGTCCCTGATACACAGTAGAGTCCCTGGTACACAGTAGAGTCCCTGATACACAGTGGAGTCCCTGATACACAGTACAGTCCCTGATACACAGTACAGTTCCCGATACACAGTAGAGTCCCTGGTACACAGTACAGTCCCTGATACACAGTAGAGTCCCTGGTACACAGTACAGTTCCCAATACACAGTAGAGTCCCTGGTACACAGTACAGTCCCTGATACACAGTAGAGTCCTGGGCATGTGAAGGGTTAACCCCCTCAGCTTCCTGCCTGGCAGTGTGTGATATTAAGATCTGAATCATCTGACCTGCCCATGTTCACTCTACATCTCACAGACATCTATTCAAAACAGAGCACAGACAAGAGAGGAAGAGAGAGAGACAGAGAGAGACAGAGAGAAAGGAGGTTTACTCAAGTGTACCATTAGTCTCTCTAATAAAAGGCATCCCCATGTCCCTCCCTCCCACTATTAATATTCAGCCAGGCTGCCTAGCTAGGCAGTTTCCCTGAGTCAGAACGTCCCGCAACGCACCAGGCCTCTGATCCGGGGACCGTAATTAGAGTGATAAATAGGCCTCCCTTCTTCCCTAGCTCCTTCCTTCCCCCTTCTTTCCCTCCTTCCCTCGTTCCTTCTCTCCCTTGCCCTTCCTTCCCTCCTTCCCTCCCCCTGTCCTCCCCTTTCCTCCCTTGCTCCTTCCCTCGCTCCTTTCTTCCCCCTTCCTTCCCGCGTTCCCTCGCTCCTCCCCTCCCTCGCCCCTCCTTCCCTCCTTCCCTCCTTCCCTCGCTCCTTCCCTCACTCTATCCCTCAATCCTTCCTTTCCTTCCCTCTTTCCTTCCCTCCCTCCTTCCTTTCTTTCTTCCCTCCCTCCCTCCTCCTGTCCCTCCTTCCCTCTTCTCCTATCTGCATATTTTTTGTTGTTTCCTTCTCATTCTCTCCCTTTCTCCTTCTCTCTCTCTCTTCCTCCTTTCAATGGTGTGATCTTCATCTGAGTCATTGTAATCATGACAATGGACACATGTTCATCCACTATATATACTGTCTATATATTTCATCCTATCTTTGGGTATGTATGTTTACTGCAGCCTGTTTTTATAAGGTCATTAACTAAAGAGCCAACGTGTTGGGTTAACGTAACGAGACCCCAGGAATCTACAATCTGTTCTCATCAAGTGTAGACTTGTTTAATTAAGACTTTATTCCATCTCTCAGTATGCCACTGCACATTGTTTTTGGCATGTGTTTGTTTGTGGTTTCATCACCCCAAAGGTTTCAGACGCATGTACAGTATTAGACGTGTAAAAAAAAGTGGTACCATGATTTGCATACACAGTAGTAAAATCCTGCAAGCCATGTCCCTGGGAGAACTGTGTTTCTGCCAGAGAGAGAGAGAGAGAGAGAGAGAGAGAGAGAGAGAGAGAGAGAGAGAGAGAGAGAGAGAGAGAGATTTCACTTTTGTTTATCTGTTTCAGTTGTTTTTGCAATGTAAACATATGTTTCCCAAGCCAATAAAGCCCCTTAATTGCGAGAGAGACAGGCAGACAGAGACAGATAGAGAGACACAGAGTCAGGGACAAAGACAGACAAAGATACAGGGAGGTTTTCATGTGTCTATGTCCTCTGCTGGTTGTCCTGGAAGTTACTCTAGGATGTTTTTGTTCCTTGCCTGCTCTGTTTTGAGAAGCCCCACATCCTCCGAGGCAGATCTGATATCGCTGTCTGAGTGGTGGATAACATCTAGGAGCAGTACCTGTACCAAGCCCTTCCCTCCCTGGGGTGGAACTTGCCTGCCTGCTAGTGCCGATCTCAACATTGAAATATCATTTTGATGGTCATTATTAAGATAACAATCTTGTTCATCTGGCAGCAGATTACATTGATACCACAGTAGACAAAGTCGTCCCAAAAGGCACCCTATTCTATACATAGTGCACTATGTTTGACCAGAGCCAATAAGGTGCTGACATTGTGGACAGTTGCACTGGCGTGTATTCATTGATCCCAAGGGAAGCCTTGGCACCAAAAAACGTACCAAGAAAAAAACTGATAAAATGATTTATCTTCCATCTCTCTGTGT
The DNA here is from genome assembly GCF_018296145.1 of Oncorhynchus tshawytscha. Classification (NCBI taxonomy): domain Eukaryota; kingdom Metazoa; phylum Chordata; class Actinopteri; order Salmoniformes; family Salmonidae; genus Oncorhynchus; species Oncorhynchus tshawytscha. The sequence continues at coordinate 16,938,719 of NC_056436.1, read as the reverse complement.
TTCATAATTTTTCTTCAATTGCAAGAGGCTGAATGTATTTCACCAGAGAAAGCATCCGAGTGAGTTAAACAGCGCCCCTCTGCCTCTATATGTGTAGCCCATCTATCTGGAGTATGAATGCAACGGAAGCCGGCAAGCATCTGGCCTTACTTGATAAAAAAGGTATAAAATAAAAGGCAATCAGTGTTGAGCTAAACTGAGTGAGCTAAACTGAGTGAGCTAAACTGAGTGAGCTAAACTGTGTGAGCTAAACTGTGTGAGCTAAACTGAGTGAGCTAAACTGAGTGAGCTAAACTGAGTGAGCTAAACTGAGTGAGCTAAACTGAGTGAGCTAAACTGTGTGAGCTAAACTGAGTGAGCTAAACTGTGTGAGCTAAACTGAGTGAGCTAAACTGAGTGAGCTAAACTGTGTGAGCTAAACTGAGTGAGCTAAACTGAGTGAGCTAAACTGTGTGAGCTAAACTGAGTGAGCTAAACTGAGTGAGCTAAACTGAGTGAGCTAAACTGAGTGAGCTAAACTGAGTGAGCTAAACTGAGTGAGCTAAACTGAGTGAGCTAAACTGTGTGAGCTAAACTGAGTGAGCTAAACTGAGTGAGCTAAACTGTGAATGGACCTGGCACATCCCAAAAAAGTGTGAAGGGTAGCCAGTCTGGATTTGGCATCACTCCTATCAAATCGCATTGAGAGCATACATCATTGACAGAAACAATTTGAATTGTTGCTTCTCTAGCTAGCTAAAATTGTCCCTTTCCCAAATTAGCCATGAATGGAGATAGAGATTTGTACTTGTGGTTTTACTTGTGTCTACACTGTCCAATGATTATAACGGGGGATTCTGATCCAACCATTAATTCATAACATTGTGCCTCTGACCTGAGAGGATGGAAATTGAATATGTAGCTAGATGTAGAAGGCTAATGTTAACTAACTGGGTAATCATTGCCCATGAAAGGAAGTTAGGCTAGTGAGCAAGTATTTTAGCCAGGTAGCCTAGGACAACAAAAACTAAAAGCATGTACTGTATGACAGAGTGATCGACCGTTTCGTCAACATGAAAGAGAGGAGGATGGCATTGGTGTTTCTCTACAAGTAGGGTGAGTCAACATGAAAGAGAGGAGGATGGCATTGGTGTTTCTCTACAAGTAGGGTGAGTCAACATGAAAGAGAGGAGGATGGCATTGGTGTTTCTCTACAAGTAGGGTGAGTCAACATGAAAGAGAGGAGGATGGCATTGGTGTTTCTCTACAAGTAGGGTGAGTCAACATGAAAGAGAGGAGGATGGCATTGGTGTTTCTCTACAAGTAGGGTGAGTCAACATGAAAGAGAGGAGGATGGCATTGGTGTTTCTCTACAAGTAGGGTGAGTCAACATGAAAGAGAGGAGGATGGCATTGGTGTTTCTCTACAAGTAGGGTGAGTCAACATGAAAGAGAGGAGGATGGCATTGGTGTTTCTCTACATTTAGGGTGAGTCAACATGAAAGAGAGGAGGATGGCATTGGTGTTTCTCTACAAGTAGGGTGAGTCAACATGAAAGAGAGGAGGATGGCATTGGTGTTTCTCTACAAGTAGGGTGAGTCAACATGAAAGAGAGGAGGATGGCATTGGTGTTTCTCTACAAGTAGGGTGAGTCAACATGAAAGAGAGCAGGATGGCATTGGTGTTTCTCTACAAGTAGGGTGAGTCAACATGAAAGAGAGGAGGATGGCATTGGTGTTTCTCTACAAGTAGGGTGAGTCAACATGAAAGAGAGGAGGATGGCATTGGTGTTTCTCTACAAGTAGGGTGAGTCAACATGAAAGAGAGGAGGATGGCATTGGTGTTTCTCTACAAGTAGGGTGAGTCAACATGAAAGAGAGGAGGATGGCATTGGTGTTTCTCTACAAGTAGGGTGAGTCAACATGAAAGAGAGGAGGATGGCATTGGTGTTTCTCTACAAGTAGGGTGAGTCAACATGAAAGAGAGGAGGATGGCATTGGTGTTTCTCTACAAGTAGGGTGAGTCAACATGAAAGAGAGGAGGATGGCATTGGTGTTTCTCTACAAGTAGGGTGAGTCAACATGAAAGAGAGGAGGATGGCATTGGTGTTTCTCTACAAGTAGGGTGAGTCAACATGAAAGAGAGGAGGATGGCATTGGTGTTTCTCTACAAGTAGGGTGAGTCAACATGAAAGAGAGGAGGATGGCATTGGTGTTTCTCTACAAGTAGGGTGAGTCAACATGAAAGAGAGGAGGATGGCATTGGTGTTTCTCTACAAGTAGGGTGAGTCAACATGAAAGAGAGGAGGATGGCATTGGTGTTTCTCTACAAGTAGGGTGAGTCAACATGAAAGAGAGGAGGATGGCATTGGTGTTTCTCTACAAGTAGGGTGAGTCAACATGAAAGAGAGGAGGATGGCATTGGTGTTTCTCTACAAGTAGGGTGAGTCAACATGAAAGAGAGGAGGATGGCATTGGTGTTTCTCTACAATTAGGGTGAGTCAACATGAAAGAGAGGAGGATGGCATTGGTGTTTCTCTACAATTAGGGTGAGTCAACATGAAAGAGAGGAGGATGGCATTGGTGTTTCTCTACAAGTAGGGTGAGTCAACATGAAAGAGAGGAGGATGGCATTGGTGTTTCTCTACAATTAGGGTGAGTCAACATGAAAGAGAGGAGGATGGCATTGGTGTTTCTCTACAAGTAGGGTGAGTCAACATGAAAGAGAGGAGGATGGCATTGGTGTTTCTCTACAAGTAGGGTGAGCAACATGAAAGAGAGGAGGATGGCATTGGTGTTTCTCTACAAGTAGGGTGAGTCAACATGAAAGAGAGGAGGATGGCATTGGTGTTTCTCTACAAGTAGGGTGAGTCAACATGAAAGAGAGGAGGATGGCATTGGTGTTTCTCTACAATTAGGGTGAGTCAACATGAAAGAGAGGAGGATGGCATTGGTGTTTCTCTACAAGTAGGGTGAGTCAACATGAAAGAGAGGAGGATGGCATTGGTGTTTCTCTACAAGTAGGGTGAGTCAACATGAAAGAGAGGAGGATGGCATTGGTGTTTCTCTACAAGTAGGGTGAGTCAACATGAAAGAGAGGAGGATGGCATTGGTGTTTCTCTACAAGTAGGGTGAGTCAACATGAAAGAGAGGAGGATGGCATTGGTGTTTCTCTACAATTAGGGTGAGTCAACATGAAAGAGAGGAGGATGGCATTGGTGTTTCTCTACAAGTAGGGTGAGTCAACATGAAAGAGAGGAGGATGGCATTGGTGTTTCTCTACAAGTTAGGGTGAGTCAACATGAAAGAGAGGAGGATGGCATTGGTGTTTCTCTACAAGTAGGGTGAGTCAACATGAAAGAGAGGAGGATGGCATTGGTGTTTCTCTACAAGTAGGGTGAGTCAACATGAAAGAGAGGAGGATGGCATTGGTGTTTCTCTACAAGTAGGGTGAGTCAACATGAAAGAGAGGAGGATGGCATTGGTGTTTCTCTACAAGTAGGGTGAGTCAACATGAAAGAGAGGAGGATGGCATTGGTGTTTCTCTACAAGTAGGGTGAGTCAACATGAAAGAGAGGAGGATGGCATTGGTGTTTCTCTACAAGTAGGGTGAGTCAACATGAAAGAGAGGAGGATGGCATTGGTGTTTCTCTACAAGTAGGGTGAGTCAACATGAAAGAGAGGAGGATGGCATTGGTGTTTCTCTACAAGTAGGGTGAGTCAACATGAAAGAGAGGAGGATGGCATTGGTGTTTCTCTACAAGTAGGGTGAGTCAACATGAAAGAGAGGAGGATGGCATTGGTGTTTCTCTACAAGTAGGGTGAGTCAACATGAAAGAGAGGAGGATGGCATTGGTGTTTCTCTACAATTAGGGTGAGTCAACATGAAAGAGAGGAGGATGGCATTGGTGTTTCTCTACAAGTAGGGTGAGTCAACATGAAAGAGAGGAGGATGGCATTGGTGTTTCTCTACAAGTAGGGTGAGTCAACATGAAAGAGAGGAGGATGGCATTGGTGTTTCTCTACAAGTAGGGTGAGTCAACATGAAAGAGAGGAGGATGGCATTGGTGTTTCTCTACATTTAGGGTGAGTCAACATGAAAGAGAGGAGGATGGCATTGGTGTTTCTCTACAAGTAGGGTGAGTCAACATGAAAGAGAGGAGGATGGCATTGGTGTTTCTCTACATTTAGGGTGAGTCAACATGAAAGAGAGGAGGATGGGATTGGTGTTTCTCTACAAGTAGGGTGAGTCAACATGAAAGAGAGGAGGATGGCATTGGTGTTTCTCTACAAGTTAGGGTGAGTCAACATGAAAGAGAGGAGGATGGCATTGGTGTTTCTCTACAAGTAGGGTGAGTCAACATGAAAGAGAGGAGGATGGCATTGGTGTTTCTCTACAAGTAGGGTGAGTCAACATGAAAGAGAGGAGGATGGCATTGGTGTTTCTCTACAAGTAGGGTGAGTCAACATGAAAGAGAGGAGGATGGCATTGGTGTTTCTCTACAAGTAGGGTGAGTCAACATGAAAGAGAGGAGGATGGCATTGGTGTTTCTCTACAAGTAGGGTGAGTCAACATGAAAGAGAGGAGGATGGCATTGGTGTTTCTCTACAAGTAGGGTGAGTCAACATGAAAGAGAGGAGGATGGCATTGGTGTTTCTCTACAAGTAGGGTGAGTCAACATGAAAGAGAGGAGGATGGCATTGGTGTTTCTCTACAATTAGGGTGAGTCAACATGAAAGAGAGGAGGATGGCATTGGTGTTTCTCTACAAGTAGGGTGAGTCAACATGAAAGAGAGGAGGATGGCATTGGTGTTTCTCTACAAGTAGGGTGAGTCAACATGAAAGAGAGGAGGATGGCATTGGTGTTTCTCTACAAGTAGGGTGAGTCAACATGAAAGAGAGGAGGATGGCATTGGTGTTTCTCTACAAGTAGGGTGAGTCAACATGAAAGAGAGGAGGATGGCATTGGTGTTTCTCTACAAGTAGGGTGAGTCAACATGAAAGAGAGGAGGATGGCATTGGTGTTTCTCTACAATTAGGGTGAGTCAACATGAAAGAGAGGAGGATGGCATTGGTGTTTCTCTACAAGTAGGGTGAGTCAACATGAAAGAGAGGAGGATGGCATTGGTGTTTCTCTACAAGTAGGGTGAGTCAACATGAAAGAGAGGAGGATGGCATTGGTGTTTCTCTACAAGTTAGGGTGAGTCAACATGAAAGAGAGGAGGATGGCATTGGTGTTTCTCTACAAGTAGGGTGAGTCAACATGAAAGAGAGGAGGATGGCATTGGTGTTTCTCTACAAGTAGGGTGAGTCAACATGAAAGAGAGGAGGATGGCATTGGTGTTTCTCTACAAGTAGGGTGAGTCAACATGAAAGAGAGGAGGATGGCATTGGTGTTTCTCTACAAGTAGGGTGAGTCAACATGAAAGAGAGGAGGATGGCATTGGTGTTTCTCTACAAGTAGGGTGAGTCAACATGAAAGAGAGGAGGATGGCATTGGTGTTTCTCTACAAGTAGGGTGAGTCAACATGAAAGAGAGGAGGATGGCATTGGTGTTTCTCTACAAGTAGGGTGAGTCAACATGAAAGAGAGGAGGATGGCATTGGTGTTTCTCTACAAGTTAGGGTGAGTCAACATGAAAGAGAGGAGGATGGCATTGGTGTTTCTCTACAAGTAGGGTGAGTCAACATGAAAGAGAGGAGGATGGCATTGGTGTTTCTCTACAAGTAGGGTGAGTCAACATGAAAGAGAGGAGGATGGCATTGGTGTTTCTCTACAAGTAGGGTGAGTCAACATGAAAGAGAGGAGGATTTCTCTACAAGTAGGGTGAGTCAACATGAAAGAGAGGAGGATGGCATTGGTGTTTCTCTACAAGTAGGGTGAGTCAACATGAAAGAGAGGAGGATGGCATTGGTGTTTCTCTACAAGTAGGGTGAGTCAACATGAAAGAGAGGAGGATGGCATTGGTGTTTCTCTACAAGTAGGGTGAGTCAACATGAAAGAGAGGAGGATGGCATTGGTGTTTCTCTACAAGTAGGGTGAGTCAACATGAAAGAGAGGAGGATGGCATTGGTGTTTCTCTACAAGTAGGGTGAGTCAACATGAAAGAGAGGAGGATGGCATTGGTGTTTCTCTACATTTAGGGTGAGTCAACATGAAAGAGAGGAGGATGGCATTGGTGTTTCTCTACAAGTAGGGTGAGTCAACATGAAAGAGAGGAGGATGGCATTGGTGTTTCTCTACAAGTAGGGTGAGTCAACATGAAAGAGAGGAGGATGGCATTGGTGTTTCTCTACAAGTAGGGTGAGTCAACATGAAAGAGAGGAGGATGGCATTGGTGTTTCTCTACAAGTAGGGTGAGTCAACATGAAAGAGAGGAGGATGGCATTGGTGTTTCTCTACAAGTAGGGTGAGTCAACATGAAAGAGAGGAGGATGGCATTGGTGTTTCTCTACAAGTAGGGTGAGTCAACATGAAAGAGAGGAGGATGGCATTGGTGTTTCTCTACAAGTAGGGTGAGTCAACATGAAAGAGAGGAGGATGGCATTGGTGTTTCTCTACAAGTAGGGTGAGTCAACATGAAAGAGAGGAGGATGGCATTGGTGTTTCTCTACAAGTAGGGTGAGTCAACATGAAAGAGAGGAGGATGGCATTGGTGTTTCTCTACAAGTAGGGTGAGTCAACATGAAAGAGAGGAGGATGGCATTGGTGTTTCTCTACAAGTAGGGTGAGTCAACATGAAAGAGAGGAGGATGGCATTGGTGTTTCTCTACAAGTAGGGTGAGTCAACATGAAAGAGAGGAGGATGGCATTGGTGTTTCTCTACAAGTAGGGTGAGTCAACATGAAAGAGAGGAGGATGGCATTGGTGTTTCTCTACAAGTAGGGTGAGTCAACATGAAAGAGAGGAGGATGGCATTGGTGTTTCTCTACAAGTAGGGTGAGTCAACATGAAAGAGAGGAGGATGGCATTGGTGTTTCTCTACAAGTAGGGTGAGTCAACATGAAAGAGAGGAGGATGGCATTGGTGTTTCTCTACAAGTAGGGTGAGTCAACATGAAAGAGAGGAGGATGGCATTGGTGTTTCTCTACAAGTAGGGTGAGTCAACATGAAAGAGAGGAGGATGGCATTGGTGTTTCTCTACAAGTAGGGTGAGTCAACATGAAAGAGAGGAGGATGGCATTGGTGTTTCTCTACAAGTAGGGTGAGTCAACATGAAAGAGAGGAGGATGGCATTGGTGTTTCTCTACATTAGGGTGAGTCAACATGAAAGAGAGGAGGATGGCATTGGTGTTTCTCTACAAGTAGGGTGAGTCAACATGAAAGAGAGGAGGATGGCATTGGTGTTTCTCTACAAGTAGGGTGAGTCAACATGAAAGAGAGGAGGATGGCATTGGTGTTTCTCTACAAGTAGGGTGAGTCAACATGAAAGAGAGGAGGATGGCATTGGTGTTTCTCTACAAGTAGGGTGAGTCAACATGAAAGAGAGGAGGATGGCATTGGTGTTTCTCTACAAGTAGGGTGAGTCAACATGAAAGAGAGGAGGATGGCATTGGTGTTTCTCTACAAGTAGGGTGAGTCAACATGAAAGAGAGGAGGATGGCATTGGTGTTTCTCTACAAGTAGGGTGAGTCAACATGAAAGAGAGGAGGATGGCATTGGTGTTTCTCTACAAGTAGGGTGAGTCAACATGAAAGAGAGGAGGATGGCATTGGTGTTTCTCTACAAGTAGGGTGAGTCAACATGAAAGAGAGGAGGATGGCATTGGTGTTTCTCTACAAGTAGGGTGAGTCAACATGAAAGAGAGGAGGATGGCATTGGTGTTTCTCTACAAGTAGGGTGAGTCAACATGAAAGAGAGGAGGATGGCATTGGTGTTTCTCTACAAGTAGGGTGAGTCAACATGAAAGAGAGGAGGATGGCATTGGTGTTTCTCTACAAGTAGGGTGAGTCAACATGAAAGAGAGGAGGATGGCATTGGTGTTTCTCTACAAGTAGGGTGAGTCAACATGAAAGAGAGGAGGATGGCATTGGTGTTTCTCTACAAGTAGGGTGAGTCAACATGAAAGAGAGGAGGATGGCATTGGTGTTTCTCTACAAGTAGGGTGAGTCAACATGAAAGAGAGGAGGATGGCATTGGTGTTTCTCTACAAGTAGGGTGAGTCAACATGAAAGAGAGGAGGATGGCATTGGTGTTTCTCTACATTTAGGGTGAGTCAACATGAAAGAGAGGAGGATGGCATTGGTGTTTCTCTACAAGTAGGGTGAGTCAACATGAAAGAGAGGAGGATGGCATTGGTGTTTCTACAAGTAGGGTGAGTCAACATGAAAGAGAGGAGGATGGCATTGGTGTTTCTCTACATTTAGGGTGAGTCAACATGAAAGAGAGGAGGATGGCATTGGTGTTTCTCTACAAGTAGGGTGAGTCAACATGAAAGAGAGGAGGATGGCATTGGTGTTTCTCTACAAGTAGGGTGAGTCAACATGAAAGAGAGAGGAGGATGGCATTGGTGTTTCTCTACAAGTAGGGTGAGTCAACATGAAAGAGAGGAGGATGGCATTGGTGTTTCTCTACAAGTAGGGTGAGTCAACATGAAAGAGAGGAGGATGGCATTGGTGTTTCTCTACAAGTAGGGTGAGTCAACATGAAAGAGAGGAGGATGGCATTGGTGTTTCTCTACAAGTAGGGTGAGTCAACATGAAAGAGAGGAGGATGGCATTGGTGTTTCTCTACAAGTAGGGTGAGTCAACATGAAAGAGAGGAGGATGGCATTGGTGTTTCTCTACAAGTAGGGTGAGTCAACATGAAAGAGAGGAGGATGGCATTGGTGTTTCTCTACAAGTAGGGTGAGTCAACATGAAAGAGAGGAGGATGGCATTGGTGTTTCTCTACAAGTAGGGTGAGTCAACATGAAAGAGAGGAGGATGGCATTGGTGTTTCTCTACAAGTAGGGTGAGTCAACATGAAAGAGAGGAGGATGGCATTGGTGTTTCTCTACAAGTAGGGTGAGTCAACATGAAAGAGAGGAGGATGGCATTGGTGTTTCTCTACAAGTAGGGTGAGTCAACATGAAAGAGAGGAGGATGGCATTGGTGTTTCTCTACAAGTAGGGTGAGTCAACATGAAAGAGAGGAGGATGGCATTGGTGTTTCTCTACAAGTAGGGTGAGTCAACATGAAAGAGAGGAGGATGGCATTGGTGTTTCTCTACAAGTAGGGTGAGTCAACATGAAAGAGAGGAGGATGGCATTGGTGTTTCTCTACAAGTAGGGTGAGTCAACATGAAAGAGAGGAGGATGGCATTGGTGTTTCTCTACATTTAGGGTGAGTCAACATGAAAGAGAGGAGGATGGCATTGGTGTTTCTCTACAAGTAGGGTGAGTCAACATGAAAGAGAGGAGGATGGCATTGGTGTTTCTCTACAAGTAGGGTGAGTCAACATGAAAGAGAGGAGGATGGCATTGGTGTTTCTCTACAAGTAGGGTGAGTCAACATGAAAGAGAGGAGGATGGCATTGGTGTTTCTCTACAAGTAGGGTGAGTCAACATGAAAGAGAGGAGGATGGCATTGGTGTTTCTCTACAAGTAGGGTGAGTCAACATGAAAGAGAGGAGGATGGCATTGGTGTTTCTCTACAAGTAGGGTGAGTCAACATGAAAGAGAGGAGGATGGCATTGGTGTTTCTCTACAAGTAGGGTGAGTCAACATGAAAGAGAGGAGGATGGCATTGGTGTTTCTCTACAAGTAGGGTGAGTCAACATGAAAGAGAGGAGGATGGCATTGGTGTTTCTCTACAAGTAGGGTGAGTCAACATGAAAGAGAGGAGGATGGCATTGGTGTTTCTCTACAAGTAGGGTGAGTCAACATGAAAGAGAGGAGGATGGCATTGGTGTTTCTCTACAAGTAGGGTGAGTCAACATGAAAGAGAGGAGGATGGCATTGGTGTTTCTCTACAAGTAGGGTGAGTCAACATGAAAGAGAGGAGGATGGCATTGGTGTTTCTCTACAAGTAGGGTGAGTCAACATGAAAGAGAGGAGGATGGCATTGGTGTTTCTCTACAAGTAGGGTGAGTCAACATGAAAGAGAGGAGGATGGCATTGGTGTTTCTCTACAAGTAGGGTGAGTCAACATGAAAGAGAGGAGGATGGCATTGGTGTTTCTCTACAAGTAGGGTGAGTCAACATGAAAGAGAGGAGGATGGCATTGGTGTTTCTCTACAAGTAGGGTGAGTCAACATGAAAGAGAGGAGGATGGCATTGGTGTTTCTCTACAAGTAGGGTGAGTCAACATGAAAGAGAGGAGGATGGCATTGGTGTTTCTCTACAAGTAGGGTGAGTCAACATGAAAGAGAGGAGGATGGCATTGGTGTTTCTCTACAAGTAGGGTGAGTCAACATGAAAGAGAGGAGGATGGCATTGGTGTTTCTCTACAAGTAGGGTGAGTCAACATGAAAGAGAGGAGGATGGCATTGGTGTTTCTCTACAAGTAGGGTGAGTCAACATGAAAGAGAGGAGGATGGCATTGGTGTTTCTCTACAAGTTAGGGTGAGTCAACATGAAAGAGAGGAGGATGGCATTGGTGTTTCTCTACAAGTAGGGTGAGTCAACATGAAAGAGAGGAGGATGGCATTGGTGTTTCTCTACAAGTAGGGTGAGTCAACATGAAAGAGAGGAGGATGGCATTGGTGTTTCTCTACAAGTAGGGTGAGTCAACATGAAAGAGAGGAGGATGGCATTGGTGTTTCTCTACAAGTAGGGTGAGTCAACATGAAAGAGAGGAGGATGGCATTGGTGTTTCTCTACAAGTGGGTGAGTCAACATGAAAGAGAGGAGGATGGCATTGGTGTTTCTCTACAAGTAGGGTGAGTCAACATGAAAGAGAGGAGGATGGCATTGGTGTTTCTCTACAAGTAGGGTGAGTCAACATGAAAGAGAGGAGGATGGCATTGGTGTTTCTCTACAAGTAGGGTGAGTCAACATGAAAGAGAGGAGGATGGCATTGGTGTTTCTCTACAAGTAGGGTGAGTCAACATGAAAGAGAGGAGGATGGCATTGGTGTTTCTCTACAAGTAGGGTGAGTCAACATGAAAGAGAGGAGGATGGCATTGGTGTTTCTCTACAAGTAGGGTGAGTCAACATGAAAGAGAGGAGGATGGCATTGGTGTTTCTCTACAAGTAGGGTGAGTCAACATGAAAGAGAGGAGGATGGCATTGGTGTTTCTCTACAAGTAGGGTGAGTCAACATGAAAGAGAGGAGGATGGCATTGGTGTTTCTCTACAAGTAGGGTGAGTCAACATGAAAGAGAGGAGGATGGCATTGGTGTTTCTCTACAAGTAGGGTGAGTCAACATGAAAGAGAGGAGGATGGCATTGGTGTTTCTCTACAAGTAGGGTGAGTCAACATGAAAGAGAGGAGGATGGCATTGGTGTTTCTCTACAAGTAGGGTGAGTCAACATGAAAGAGAGGAGGATGGCATTGGTGTTTCTCTACAAGTAGGGTGAGTCAACATGAAAGAGAGGAGGATGGCATTGGTGTTTCTCTACAAGTAGGGTGAGTCAACATGAAAGAGAGGAGGATGGCATTGGTGTTTCTCTACAAGTAGGGTGAGTCAACATGAAAGAGAGGAGGATGGCATTGGTGTTTCTCTACAAGTAGGGTGAGTCAACATGAAAGAGAGGAGGATGGCATTGGTGTTTCTCTACAAGTAGGGTGAGTCAACATGAAAGAGAGGAGGATGGCATTGGTGTTTCTCTACAAGTAGGGTGAGTCAACATGAAAGAGAGGAGGATGGCATTGGTGTTTCTCTACAAGTAGGGTGAGTCAACATGAAAGAGAGGAGGATGGCATTGGTGTTTCTCTACATTTAGGGTGAGTCAACATGAAAGAGAGGAGGATGGCATTGGTGTTTCTCTACAAGTAGGGTGAGTCAACATGAAAGAGAGGAGGATGGCATTGGTGTTTCTCTACAAGTAGGGTGAGTCAACATGAAAGAGAGGAGGATGGCATTGGTGTTTCTCTACAAGTAGGGTGAGTCAACATGAAAGAGAGGAGGATGGCATTGGTGTTTCTCTACAAGTAGGGTGAGTCAACATGAAAGAGAGGAGGATGGCATTGGTGTTTCTCTACAAGTAGGGTGAGTCAACATGAAAGAGAGGAGGATGGCATTGGTGTTTCTCTACAAGTAGGGTGAGTCAACATGAAAGAGAGGAGGATGGCATTGGTGTTTCTCTACAAGTAGGGTGAGTCAACATGAAAGAGAGGAGGATGGCATTGGTGTTTCTCTACAAGTAGGGTGAGTCAACATGAAAGAGAGGAGGATGGCATTGGTGTTTCTCTACAAGTAGGGTGAGTCAACATGAAAGAGAGGAGGATGGCATTGGTGTTTCTCTACAAGTAGGGTGAGTCAACATGAAAGAGAGGAGGATGGCATTGGTGTTTCTCTACAAGTAGGGTGAGTCAACATGAAAGAGAGGAGGATGGCATTGGTGTTTCTCTACAAGTAGGGTGAGTCAACATGAAAGAGAGGAGGATGGCATTGGTGTTTCTCTACAAGTAGGGTGAGTCAACATGAAAGAGAGGAGGATGGCATTGGTGTTTCTCTACAAGTAGGGTGAGTCAACATGAAAGAGAGGAGGATGGCATTGGTGTTTCTCTACAAGTAGGGTGAGTCAACATGAAAGAGAGGAGGATGGCATTGGTGTTTCTCTACAAGTAGGGTGAGTCAACATGAAAGAGAGGAGGATGGCATTGGTGTTTCTCTACAAGTAGGGTGAGTCAACATGAAAGAGAGGAGGATGGCATTGGTGTTTCTCTACAAGTTAGGGTGAGTCAACATGAAAGAGAGGAGGATGGCATTGGTGTTTCTCTACAAGTAGGGTGAGTCAACATGAAAGAGAGGAGGATGGCATTGGTGTTTCTCTACAAGTAGGGTGAGTCAACATGAAAGAGAGGAGGATGGCATTGGTGTTTCTCTACAAGTAGGGTGAGTCAACATGAAAGAGAGGAGGATGGCATTGGTGTTTCTCTACAAGTAGGGTGAGTCAACATGAAAGAGAGGAGGATGGCATTGGTGTTTCTCTACAAGTAGGGTGAGTCAACATGAAAGAGAGGAGGATGGCATTGGTGTTTCTCTACAAGTAGGGTGAGTCAACATGAAAGAGAGGAGGATGGCATTGGTGTTTCTCTACAAGTAGGGTGAGTCAACATGAAAGAGAGGAGGATGGCATTGGTGTTTCTCTACAAGTAGGGTGAGTCAACATGAAAGAGAGGAGGATGGCATTGGTGTTTCTCTACAAGTAGGGTGAGTCAACATGAAAGAGAGGAGGATGGCATTGGTGTTTCTCTACAAGTAGGGTGAGTCAACATGAAAGAGAGGAGGATGGCATTGGTGTTTCTCTACAAGTAGGGTGAGTCAACATGAAAGAGAGGAGGATGGCATTGGTGTTTCTCTACAAGTAGGGTGAGTCAACATGAAAGAGAGGAGGATGGCATTGGTGTTTCTCTACAAGTAGGGTGAGTCAACATGAAAGAGAGGAGGATGGCATTGGTGTTTCTCTACAAGTAGGGTGAGTCAACATGAAAGAGAGGAGGATGGCATTGGTGTTTCTCTACATTTAGGGTGAGTCAACATGAAAGAGAGGAGGATGGCATTGGTGTTTCTCTACAAGTAGGGTGAGTCAACATGAAAGAGAGGAGGATGGCATTGGTGTTTCTCTACAAGTAGGGTGAGTCAACATGAAAGAGAGGAGGATGGCATTGGTGTTTCTCTACAAGTAGGGTGAGTCAACATGAAAGAGAGGAGGATGGCATTGGTGTTTCTCTACAAGTAGGGTGAGTCAACATGAAAGAGAGGAGGATGGCATTGGTGTTTCTCTACAAGTAGGGTGAGTCAACATGAAAGAGAGGAGGATGGCATTGGTGTTTCTCTACAAGTAGGGTGAGTCAACATGAAAGAGAGGAGGATGGCATTGGTGTTTCTCTACAAGTAGGGTGAGTCAACATGAAAGAGAGGAGGATGGCATTGGTGTTTCTCTACAAGTAGGGTGAGTCAACATGAAAGAGAGGAGGATGGCATTGGTGTTTCTCTACAAGTAGGGTGAGTCAACATGAAAGAGAGGAGGATGGCATTGGTGTTTCTCTACAAGTAGGGTGAGTCAACATGAAAGAGAGGAGGATGGCATTGGTGTTTCTCTACAAGTAGGGTGAGTCAACATGAAAGAGAGGAGGATGGCATTGGTGTTTCTCTACAAGTAGGGTGAGTCAACATGAAAGAGAGGAGGATGGCATTGGTGTTTCTCTACAAGTAGGGTGAGTCAACATGAAAGAGAGGAGGATGGCATTGGTGTTTCTCTACAAGTAGGGTGAGTCAACATGAAAGAGAGGAGGATGGCATTGGTGTTTCTCTACAAGTAGGGTGAGTCAACATGAAAGAGAGGAGGATGGCATTGGTGTTTCTCTACAAGTAGGGTGAGTCAACATGAAAGAGAGGAGGATGGCATTGGTGTTTCTCTACAAGTAGGGTGAGTCAACATGAAAGAGAGGAGGATGGCATTGGTGTTTCTCTACAAGTAGGGTGAGTCAACATGAAAGAGAGGAGGATGGCATTGGTGTTTCTCTACAAGTAGGGTGAGTCAACATGAAAGAGAGGAGGATGGCATTGGTGTTTCTCTACAAGTAGGGTGAGTCAACATGAAAGAGAGGAGGATGGCATTGGTGTTTCTCTACAAGTAGGGTGAGTCAACATGAAAGAGAGGAGGATGGCATTGGTGTTTCTCTACAAGTAGGGTGAGTCAACATGAAAGAGAGGAGGATGGCATTGGTGTTTCTCTACAAGTAGGGTGAGTCAACATGAAAGAGAGGAGGATGGCATTGGTGTTTCTCTACATTTAGGGTGAGTCAACATGAAAGAGAGGAGGATGGCATTGGTGTTTCTCTACAAGTAGGGTGAGTCAACATGAAAGAGAGGAGGATGGCATTGGTGTTTCTCTACAAGTAGGGTGAGTCAACATGAAAGAGAGGAGGATGGCATTGGTGTTTCTCTACAAGTAGGGTGAGTCAACATGAAAGAGAGGAGGATGGCATTGGTGTTTCTCTACAAGTAGGGTGAGTCAACATGAAAGAGAGGAGGATGGCATTGGTGTTTCTCTACAAGTAGGGTGAGTCAACATGAAAGAGAGGAGGATGGCATTGGTGTTTCTCTACAAGTAGGGTGAGTCAACATGAAAGAGAGGAGGATGGCATTGGTGTTTCTCTACATTTAGGGTGAGTCAACATGAAAGAGAGGAGGATGGCATTGGTGTTTCTCTACAAGTAGGGTGAGTCAACATGAAAGAGAGGAGGATGGCATTGGTGTTTCTCTACAAGTAGGGTGAGTCAACATGAAAGAGAGGAGGATGGCATTGGTGTTTCTCTACAAGTAGGGTGAGTCAACATGAAAGAGAGGAGGATGGCATTGGTGTTTCTCTACAAGTAGGGTGAGTCAACATGAAAGAGAGGAGGATGGCATTGGTGTTTCTCTACAAGTAGGGTGAGTCAACATGAAAGAGAGGAGGATGGCATTGGTGTTTCTCTACAAGTAGGGTGAGTCAACATGAAAGAGAGGAGGATGGCATTGGTGTTTCTCTACAAGTAGGGTGAGTCAACATGAAAGAGAGGAGGATGGCATTGGTGTTTCTCTACAAGTAGGGTGAGTCAACATGAAAGAGAGGAGGATGGCATTGGTGTTTCTCTACAAGTAGGGTGAGTCAACATGAAAGAGAGGAGGATGGCATTGGTGTTTCTCTACAAGTAGGGTGAGTCAACATGAAAGAGAGGAGGATGGCATTGGTGTTTCTCTACAAGTAGGGTGAGTCAACATGAAAGAGAGGAGGATGGCATTGGTGTTTCTCTACAAGTAGGGTGAGTCAACATGAAAGAGAGGAGGATGGCATTGGTGTTTCTCTACAAGTAGGGTGAGTCAACATGAAAGAGAGGAGGATGGCATTGGTGTTTCTCTACAAGTAGGGTGAGTCAACATGAAAGAGAGGAGGATGGCATTGGTGTTTCTCTACAAGTAGGGTGAGTCAACATGAAAGAGAGGAGGATGGCATTGGTGTTTCTCTACATTTAGGGTGAGTCAACATGAAAGAGAGGAGGATGGCATTGGTGTTTCTCTACAAGTAGGGTGAGTCAACATGAAAGAGAGGAGGATGGCATTGGTGTTTCTCTACAAGTAGGGTGAGTCAACATGAAAGAGAGGAGGATGGCATTGGTGTTTCTCTACAAGTAGGGTGAGTCAACATGAAAGAGAGGAGGATGGCATTGGTGTTTCTCTACAAGTAGGGTGAGTCAACATGAAAGAGAGGAGGATGGCATTGGTGTTTCTCTACAAGTAGGGTGAGTCAACATGAAAGAGAGGAGGATGGCATTGGTGTTTCTCTACAAGTAGGGTGAGTCAACATGAAAGAGAGGAGGATGGCATTGGTGTTTCTCTACAAGTAGGGTGAGTCAACATGAAAGAGAGGAGGATGGCATTGGTGTTTCTCTACAAGTAGGGTGAGTCAACATGAAAGAGAGGAGGATGGCATTGGTGTTTCTCTACAAGTAGGGTGAGTCAACATGAAAGAGAGGAGGATGGCATTGGTGTTTCTCAAGTAGGGTGAGTCAACATGAAAGAGAGGAGGATGGCATTGGTGTTTCTCTACAAGTAGGGTGAGTCAACATGAAAGAGAGGAGGATGGCATTGGTGTTTCTCTACAAGTAGGGTGAGTCAACATGAAAGAGAGGAGGATGGCATTGGTGTTTCTCTACAAGTAGGGTGAGTCAACATGAAAGAGAGGAGGATGGCATTGGTGTTTCTCTACAAGTAGGGTGAGTCAACATGAAAGAGAGGAGGATGGCATTGGTGTTTCTCTACAAGTAGGGTGAGTCAACATGAAAGAGAGGAGGATGGCATTGGTGTTTCTCTACAAGTAGGGTGAGTCAACATGAAAGAGAGGAGGATGGCATTGGTGTTTCTCTACAAGTAGGGTGAGTCAACATGAAAGAGAGGAGGATGGCATTGGTGTTTCTCTACAAGTAGGGTGAGTCAACATGAAAGAGAGGAGGATGGCATTGGTGTTTCTCTACAAGTAGGGTGAGTCAACATGAAAGAGAGGAGGATGGCATTGGTGTTTCTCTACAAGTAGGGTGAGTCAACATGAAAGAGAGGAGGATGGCATTGGTGTTTCTCTACAAGTAGGGTGAGTCAACATGAAAGAGAGGAGGATGGCATTGGTGTTTCTCTACAAGTAGGGTGAGTCAACATGAAAGAGAGGAGGATGGCATTGGTGTTTCTCTACAAGTAGGGTGAGTCAACATGAAAGAGAGGAGGATGGCATTGGTGTTTCTCTACAAGTAGGGTGAGTCAACATGAAAGAGAGGAGGATGGCATTGGTGTTTCTCTACAAGTAGGGTGAGTCAACATGAAAGAGAGGAGGATGGCATTGGTGTTTCTCTACAAGTAGGGTGAGTCAACATGAAAGAGAGGAGGATGGCATTGGTGTTTCTCTACAAGTAGGGTGAGTCAACATGAAAGAGAGGAGGATGGCATTGGTGTTTCTCTACAAGTAGGGTGAGTCAACATGAAAGAGAGGAGGATGGCATTGGTGTTTCTCTACATTTAGGGTGAGTCAACATGAAAGAGAGGAGGATGGCATTGGTGTTTCTCTACAAGTAGGGTGAGTCAACATGAAAGAGAGGAGGATGGCATTGGTGTTTCTCTACAAGTAGGGTGAGTCAACATGAAAGAGAGGAGGATGGCATTGGTGTTTCTCTACAAGTAGGGTGAGTCAACATGAAAGAGAGGAGGATGGCATTGGTGTTTCTCTACAAGTAGGGTGAGTCAACATGAAAGAGAGGAGGATGGCATTGGTGTTTCTCTACAAGTAGGGTGAGTCAACATGAAAGAGAGGAGGATGGCATTGGTGTTTCTCTACAAGTAGGGTGAGTCAACATGAAAGAGAGGAGGATGGCATTGGTGTTTCTCTACAAGTAGGGTGAGTCAACATGAAAGAGAGGAGGATGGCATTGGTGTTTCTCTACAAGTAGGGTGAGTCAACATGAAAGAGAGGAGGATGGCATTGGTGTTTCTCTACAAGTAGGGTGAGTCAACATGAAAGAGAGGAGGATGGCATTGGTGTTTCTCTACAAGTAGGGTGAGTCAACATGAAAGAGAGGAGGATGGCATTGGTGTTTCTCTACAAGTAGGGTGAGTCAACATGAAAGAGAGGAGGATGGCATTGGTGTTTCTCTACAAGTAGGGTGAGTCAACATGAAAGAGAGGAGGATGGCATTGGTGTTTCTCTACAAGTAGGGTGAGTCAACATGAAAGAGAGGAGGATGGCATTGGTGTTTCTCTACAAGTAGGGTGAGTCAACATGAAAGAGAGGAGGATGGCATTGGTGTTTCTCTACAAGTAGGGTGAGTCAACATGAAAGAGAGGAGGATGGCATTGGTGTTTCTCTACAAGTAGGGTGAGTCAACATGAAAGAGAGGAGGATGGCATTGGTGTTTCTCTACAAGTAGGGTGAGTCAACATGAAAGAGAGGAGGATGGCATTGGTGTTTCTCTACAAGTAGGGTGAGTCAACATGAAAGAGAGGAGGATGGCATTGGTGTTTCTCTACAAGTAGGGTGAGTCAACATGAAAGAGAGGAGGATGGCATTGGTGTTTCTCTACAAGTAGGGTGAGTCAACATGAAAGAGAGGAGGATGGCATTGGTGTTTCTCTACAAGTAGGGTGAGTCAACATGAAAGAGAGGAGGATGGCATTGGTGTTTCTCTACAAGTAGGGTGAGTCAACATGAAAGAGAGGAGGATGGCATTGGTGTTTCTCTACAAGTAGGGTGAGTCAACATGAAAGAGAGGAGGATGGCATTGGTGTTTCTCTACAAGTAGGGTGAGTCAACATGAAAGAGAGGAGGATGGCATTGGTGTTTCTCTACAAGTAGGGTGAGTCAACATGAAAGAGAGGAGGATGGCATTGGTGTTTCTCTACAAGTAGGGTGAGTCAACATGAAAGAGAGGAGGATGGCATTGGTGTTTCTCTACAAGTAGGGTGAGTCAACATGAAAGAGAGGAGGATGGCATTGGTGTTTCTCTACAAGTAGGGTGAGTCAACATGAAAGAGAGGAGGATGGCATTGGTGTTTCTCTACAAGTAGGGTGAGTCAACATGAAAGAGAGGAGGATGGCATTGGTGTTTCTCTACAAGTAGGGTGAGTCAACATGAAAGAGAGGAGGATGGCATTGGTGTTTCTCTACAAGTAGGGTGAGTCAACATGAAAGAGAGGAGGATGGCATTGGTGTTTCTCTACAAGTAGGGTGAGTCAACATGAAAGAGAGGAGGATGGCATTGGTGTTTCTCTACAAGTAGGGTGAGTCAACATGAAAGAGAGGAGGATGGCATTGGTGTTTCTCTACAAGTAGGGTGAGTCAACATGAAAGAGAGGAGGATGGCATTGGTGTTTCTCTACAAGTAGGGTGAGTCAACATGAAAGAGAGGAGGATGGCATTGGTGTTTCTCTACAAGTAGGGTGAGTCAACATGAAAGAGAGGAGGATGGCATTGGTGTTTCTCTACAAGTAGGGTGAGTCAACATGAAAGAGAGGAGGATGGCATTGGTGTTTCTCTACAAGTAGGGTGAGTCAACATGAAAGAGAGGAGGATGGCATTGGTGTTTCTCTACAAGTAGGGTGAGTCAACATGAAAGAGAGGAGGATGGCATTGGTGTTTCTCTACAAGTAGGGTGAGTCAACATGAAAGAGAGGAGGATGGCATTGGTGTTTCTCTACAAGTAGGGTGAGTCAACATGAAAGAGAGGAGGATGGCATTGGTGTTTCTCTACAAGTTAGGGTGAGTCAACATGAAAGAGAGGAGGATGGCATTGGTGTTTCTCTACAAGTAGGGTGAGTCAACATGAAAGAGAGGAGGATGGCATTGGTGTTTCTCTACAAGTTAGGGTGAGTCAACATGAAAGAGAGGAGGATGGCATTGGTGTTTCTCTACAAGTAGGGTGAGTCAACATGAAAGAGAGGAGGATGGCATTGGTGTTTCTCTACAAGTAGGGTGAGTCAACATGAAAGAGAGGAGGATGGCATTGGTGTTTCTCTACAAGTAGGGTGAGTCAACATGAAAGAGAGGAGGATGGCATTGGTGTTTCTCTACAAGTAGGGTGAGTCAACATGAAAGAGAGGAGGATGGCATTGGTGTTTCTCTACAAGTAGGGTGAGTCAACATGAAAGAGAGGAGGATGGCATTGGTGTTTCTCTACAAGTAGGGTGAGTCAACATGAAAGAGAGGAGGATGGCATTGGTGTTTCTCTACATTTAGGGTGAGTCAACATGAAAGAGAGGAGGATGGCATTGGTGTTTCTCTACAAGTAGGGTGAGTCAACATGATAGAGAGGAGGATGGCATTGGTGTGTCTCTACAAGTAGGGTGAGTCAACATGAAATAGAGGAGGATGGCATTGGTGTTTCTCTACAAGTAGGGTGAGTCAACATGATAGAGAGGAGGACGGCATTGGTGTTTCTCTACAATTAGGGTGAGTCAACATGAAAGAGAGGAGGATGGCATTGGTGTTTCTCTACAAGAAGGGTGAGTCAACATGAAAGAGAGGAGGATGGCATTGGTGTTTCTCTACAAGTAGGGTGAGTCAACATGAAAGAGAGGAGGATGGCATTGGTGTTTCTCTATATTTAGGGTGAGTCAACATGAAAGAGAGGAGGATGGCATTGGTGTTTCTCTACAAGTAGGGTAAGTCAACATGAAAGAGAGGAGGATGGCATTGGTGTTTCTCTACAAGTAGGGTGAGTCAACATGAAAGAGAGGAGGATGGCATTGGTGTTTCTCTACAAGTAGGGTGAGTCAACATGAAAGAGAGGAGGATGGCATTGGTGTTTCTCTACAAGTAGGGTGAGTCAACATGAAAGAGAGGAGGATGGCATTGGTGTTTCTCTACAAGTAGGGTGAGTCAACATGAAAGAGAGGAGGATGGCATTGGTGTTTCTCTACAAGTAGGGTGAGTCAACATGAAAGAGAGGAGGATGGCATTGGTGTTTCTCTACAAGTAGGGTGAGTCAACATGAAAGAGAGGAGGATGGCATTGGTGTTTCTCTACAAGTAGGGTGAGTCAACATGAAAGAGAGGAGGATGGCATTGGTGTTTCTCTACAAGTAGGGTGAGTCAACATGAAAGAGAGGAGGATGGCATTGGTGTTTCTCTACAAGTAGGGTGAGTCAACATGAAAGAGAGGAGGATGGCATTGGTGTTTCTCTACAAGTTAGGGTGAGTCAACATGAAAGAGAGGAGGATGGCATTGGTGTTTCTCTACAAGTAGGGTGAGTCAACATGAAAGAGAGGAGGATGGCATTGGTGTTTCTCTACAAGTAGGGTGAGTCAACATGAAAGAGAGGAGGATGGCATTGGTGTTTCTCTACAAGTAGGGTGAGTCAACATGAAAGAGAGGAGGATGGCATTGGTGTTTCTCTACAAGTAGGGTGAGTCAACATGAAAGAGAGGAGGATGGCATTGGTGTTTCTCTACAAGTAGGGTGAGTCAACATGAAAGAGAGGAGGATGGCATTGGTGTTTCTCTACATTTAGGGTGAGTCAACATGAAAGAGAGGAGGATGGCATTGGTGTTTCTCTACAAGTAGGGTGAGTCAACATGAAAGAGAGGAGGATGGCATTGGTGTTTCTCTACAAGTAGGGTGAGTCAACATGAAAGAGAGGAGGATGGCATTGGTGTTTCTCTACAAGTAGGGTGAGTCAACATGAAAGAGAGGAGGATGGCATTGGTGTTTCTCTACAAGTAGGGTGAGTCAACATGAAAGAGAGGAGGATGGCATTGGTGTTTCTCTACATTTAGGGTGAGTCAACATGAAAGAGAGGAGGATGGCATTGGTGTTTCTCTACAAGTAGGGTGAGTCAACATGAAAGAGAGGAGGATGGCATTGGTGTTTCTCTACAAGTAGGGTGAGTCAACATGAAAGAGAGGAGGATGGCATTGGTGTTTCTCTACAAGTAGGGTGAGTCAACATGAAAGAGAGGAGGATGGCATTGGTGTTTCTCTACAAGTAGGGTGAGTCAACATGAAAGAGAGGAGGATGGCATTGGTGTTTCTCTACAAGTAGGGTGAGTCAACATGAAAGAGAGGAGGATGGCATTGGTGTTTCTCTACAAGTAGGGTGAGTCAACATGAAAGAGAGGAGGATGGCATTGGTGTTTCTCTACATTTAGGGTGAGTCAACATGAAAGAGAGGAGGATGGCATTGGTGTTTCTCTACAAGTAGGGTGAGTCAACATGAAAGAGAGGAGGATGGCATTGGTGTTTCTCTACAAGTAGGGTGAGTCAACATGAAAGAGAGGAGGATGGCATTGGTGTTTCTCTACAAGTAGGGTGAGTCAACATGAAAGAGAGGAGGATGGCATTGGTGTTTCTCTACAAGTAGGGTGAGTCAACATGAAAGAGAGGAGGATGGCATTGGTGTTTCTCTACAAGTAGGGTGAGTCAACATGAAAGAGAGGAGGATGGCATTGGTGTTTCTCTACATTTAGGGTGAGTCAACATGAAAGAGAGGAGGATGGCATTGGTGTTTCTCTACAAGTAGGGTGAGTCAACATGAAAGAGAGGAGGATGGCATTGGTGTTTCTCTACATTTAGGGTGAGTCAACATGAAAGAGAGGAGGATGGCATTGGTGTTTCTCTACAAGTAGGGTGAGTCAACATGAAAGAGAGGAGGATGGCATTGGTGTTTCTCTACAAGTAGGGTGAGTCAACATGAAAGAGAGGAGGATGGGATTGGTGTTTCTCTACAAGTAGGGTGAGTCAACATGAAAGAGAGGAGGATGGCATTGGTGTTTCTCTACAAGTAGGGTGAGTCAACATGAAAGAGAGGAGGATGGCATTGGTGTTTCTCTACAAGTAGGGTGAGTCAACATGAAAGAGAGGAGGATGGCATTGGTGTTTCTCTACAAGTAGGGTGAGTCAACATGAAAGAGAGGAGGATGGCATTGGTGTTTCTCTACAAGTAGGGTGAGTCAACATGAAAGAGAGGAGGATGGCATTGGTGTTTCTCTACAAGTAGGGTGAGTCAACATGAAAGAGAGGAGGATGGCATTGGTGTTTCTCTACAAGTTTAGGGTGAGTCAACATGAAAGAGAGGAGGATGGCATTGGTGTTTCTCTACAAGTAGGGTGAGTCAACATGAAAGAGAGGAGGATGGCATTGGTGTTTCTCTACAAGTAGGGTGAGTCAACATGAAAGAGAGGAGGATGGCATTGGTGTTTCTCTACAAGTAGGGTGAGTCAACATGAAAGAGAGGAGGATGGCATTGGTGTTTCTCTACAAGTAGGGTGAGTCAACATGAAAGAGAGGAGGATGGCATTGGTGTTTCTCTACAAGTAGGGTGAGTCAACATGAAAGAGAGGAGGATGGCATTGGTGTTTCTCTACAAGTAGGGTGAGTCAACATGAAAGAGAGGAGGATGGCATTGGTGTTTCTCTACATTTAGGGTGAGTCAACATGAAAGAGAGGAGGATGGCATTGGTGTTTCTCTACAAGTAGGGTGAGTCAACATGAAAGAGAGGAGGATGGCATTGGTGTTTCTCTACAAGTAGGGTGAGTCAACATGAAAGAGAGGAGGATGGCATTGGTGTTTCTCTACAAGTAGGGTGAGTCAACATGAAAGAGAGGAGGATGGCATTGGTGTTTCTCTACATTTAGGGTGAGTCAACATGAAAGAGAGGAGGATGGCATTGGTGTTTCTCTACAAGTAGGGTGAGTCAACATGAAAGAGAGGAGGATGGCATTGGTGTTTCTCTACAAGTAGGGTGAGTCAACATGAAAGAGAGGAGGATGGCATTGGTGTTTCTCTACAAGTAGGGTGAGTCAACATGAAAGAGAGGAGGATGGCATTGGTGTTTCTCTACAATTTAGGGTGAGTCAACATGAAAGAGAGGAGGATGGCATTGGTGTTTCTCTACAAGTAGGGTGAGTCAACATGAAAGAGAGGAGGATGGCATTGGTGTTTCTCTACAAGTAGGGTGAGTCAACATGAAAGAGAGGAGGATGGCATTGGTGTTTCTCTACAAGTAGGGTGAGTCAACATGAAAGAGAGGAGGATGGCATTGGTGTTTCTCTACAAGTAGGGTGAGTCAACATGAAAGAGAGGAGGATGGCATTGGTGTTTCTCTACAAGTAGGGTGAGTCAACATGAAAGAGAGGAGGATGGCATTGGTGTTTCTCTACAAGTAGGGTGAGTCAACATGAAAGAGAGGAGGATGGCATTGTCAACATGAAAGAGAGGAGGATGGCATTGGTGTTTCTCTACAAGTAGGGTGAGTCAACATGAAAGAGAGGAGGATGGCATTGGTGTTTCTCTACAAGTAGGGTGAGTCAACATGAAAGAGAGGAGGATGGCATTGGTGTTTCTCTACAAGTAGGGTGAGTCAACATGAAAGAGAGGAGGATGGCATTGGTGTTTCTCTACAAGTAGGGTGAGTCAACATGAAAGAGAGGAGGATGGCATTGGTGTTTCTCTACAAGTTAGGGTGAGTCAACATGAAAGAGAGGAGGATGGCATTGGTGTTTCTCTACAAGTAGGGTGAGTCAACATGAAAGAGAGGAGGATGGCATTGGTGTTTCTCTACAAGTAGGGTGAGTCAACATGAAAGAGAGGAGGATGGCATTGGTGTTTCTCTAGGGTGAGTCAACATGAAAGAGAGGAGGATGGCATTGGTGTTTCTCTACAAGTAGGGTGAGTCAACATGAAAGAGAGGAGGATGGCATTGGTGTTTCTCTACAAGTAGGGTGAGTCAACATGAAAGAGAGGAGGATGGCATTGGTGTTTCTCTACAAGTAGGGTGAGTCAACATGAAAGAGAGGAGGATGGCATTGGTGTTTCTCTACAAGTAGGGTGAGTCAACATGAAAGAGAGGAGGATGGCATTGGTGTTTCTCTACAAGTAGGGTGAGTCAACATGAAAGAGAGGAGGATGGCATTGGTGTTTCTCTACAAGTAGGGTGAGTCAACATGAAAGAGAGGAGGATGGCATTGGTGTTTCTCTACATTTAGGGTGAGTCAACATGAAAGAGAGGAGGATGGCATTGGTGTTTCTCTACAAGTAGGGTGAGTCAACATGAAAGAGAGGAGGATGGCATTGGTGTTTCTCTACAAGTAGGGTGAGTCAACATGAAAGAGAGGAGGATGGCATTGGTGTTTCTCTACAAGTAGGGTGAGTCAACATGAAAGAGAGGAGGATGGCATTGGTGTTTCTCTACATTTAGGGTGAGTCAACATGAAAGAGAGGAGGATGGCATTGGTGTTTCTCTACAAGTAGGGTGAGTCAACATGAAAGAGAGGAGGATGGCATTGGTGTTTCTCTACATTTAGGGTGAGTCAACATGAAAGAGAGGAGGATGGCATTGGTGTTTCTCTACAAGTAGGGTGAGTCAACATGAAAGAGAGGAGGATGGCATTGGTGTTTCTCTACAAGTAGGGTGAGTCAACATGAAAGAGAGGAGGATGGCATTGGTGTTTCTCTACAAGTAGGGTGAGTCAACATGAAAGAGAGGAGGATGGCATTGGTGTTTCTCTACATTTAGGGTGAGTCAACATGAAAGAGAGGAGGATGGCATTGGTGTTTCTCTACAAGTAGGGTGAGTCAACATGAAAGAGAGGAGGATGGCATTGGTGTTTCTCTACAAGTAGGGTGAGTCAACATGAAAGAGAGGAGGATGGCATTGGTGTTCTCTACAAGTAGGGTGAGTCAACATGAAAGAGAGGAGGATGGCATTGGTGTTTCTCTACAAGTAGGGTGAGTCAACATGAAAGAGAGGAGGATGGCATTGGTGTTTCTCTACAAGTAGGGTGAGTCAACATGAAAGAGAGGAGGATGGCATTGGTGTTTCTCTACAAGTAGGGTGAGTCAACATGAAAGAGAGGAGGATGGCATTGGTGTTTCTCTACAAGTAGGGTGAGTCAACATGAAAGAGAGGAGGATGGCATTGGTGTTTCTCTACAAGTAGGGTGAGTCAACATGAAAGAGAGGAGGATGGCATTGGTGTTTCTCTACAAGTAGGGTGAGTCAACATGAAAGAGAGGAGGATGGCATTGGTGTTTCTCTACAAGTAGGGTGAGTCAACATGAAAGAGAGGAGGATGGCATTGGTGTTTCTCTACAAGTAGGGTGAGTCAACATGAAAGAGAGGAGGATGGCATTGGTGTTTCTCTACAAGTAGGGTGAGTCAACATGAAAGAGAGGAGGATGGCATTGGTGTTTCTCTACAAGTAGGGTGAGTCAACATGAAAGAGAGGAGGATGGCATTGGTGTTCTCTACAATTAGGGTGAGTCAACATGAAAGAGAGGAGGATGGCATTGGTGTTTCTCTACAAGTAGGGTGAGTCAACATGAAAGAGAGGAGGATGGCATTGGTGTTTCTCTACAAGTAGGGTGAGTCAACATGAAAGAGAGGAGGATGGCATTGGTGTTTCTCTACAAGTAGGGTGAGTCAACATGAAAGAGAGGAGGATGGCATTGGTGTTTCTCTACAAGTAGGGTGAGTCAACATGAAAGAGAGGAGGATGGCATTGGTGTTTCTCTACAAGTAGGGTGAGTCAACATGAAAGAGAGGAGGATGGCATTGGTGTTTCTCTACAAGTAGGGTGAGTCAACATGAAAGAGAGGAGGATGGCATTGGTGTTTCTCTACAATTAGGGTGAGTCAACATGAAAGAGAGGAGGATGGCATTGGTGTTTCTCTACATTTAGGGTGAGTCAACATGAAAGAGAGGAGGATGGCATTGGTGTTTCTCTACAAGTAGGGTGAGTCAACATGAAAGAGAGGAGGATGGCATTGGTGTTTCTCTACAATTAGGGTGAGTCAACATGAAAGAGAGGAGGATGGCATTGGTGTTTCTCTACAAGTAGGGTGAGTCAACATGAAAGAGAGGAGGATGGCATTGGTGTTTCTCTACAATTAGGGTGAGTCAACATGAAAGAGAGGAGGATGGCATTGGTGTTTCTCTACAAGTAGGGTGAGTCAACATGAAAGAGAGGAGGATGGCATTGGTGTTTCTCTACAAGTAGGGTGAGTCAACATGAAAGAGAGGAGGATGGCATTGGTGTTTCTCTACATTTAGGGTGAGTCAACATGAAAGAGAGGAGGATGGCATTGGTGTTTCTCTACAAGTAGGGTGAGTCAACATGAAAGAGAGGAGGATGGCATTGGTGTTTCTCTACAAGTAGGGTGAGTCAACATGAAAGAGAGGAGGATGGCATTGGTGTTTCTCTACAAGTAGGGTGAGTCAACATGAAAGAGAGGAGGATGGCATTGGTGTTTCTCTACAAGTAGGGTGAGTCAACATGAAAGAGAGGAGGATGGCATTGGTGTTTCTCTACATTTAGGGTGAGTCAACATGAAAGAGAGGAGGATGGCATTGGTGTTTCTCTACATTTAGGGTGAGTCAACATGAAAGAGAGGAGGATGGCATTGGTGTTTCTCTACATTAGGGTGAGTCAACATGAAAGAGAGGAGGATGGCATTGGTGTTTCTCTACAAGTAGGGTGAGTCAACATGAAAGAGAGGAGGATGGCATTGGTGTTTCTCTACAAGTTAGGGTGAGTCAACATGAAAGAGAGGAGGATGGCATTGGTGTTTCTCTACAAGTAGGGTGAGTCAACATGAAAGAGAGGAGGATGGCATTGGTGTTTCTCTACAAGTAGGGTGAGTCAACATGAAAGAGAGGAGGATGGCATTGGTGTTTCTCTACAAGTAGGGTGAGTCAACATGAAAGAGAGGAGGATGGCATTGGTGTTTCTCTACAAGTAGGGTGAGTCAACATGAAAGAGAGGAGGATGGCATTGGTGTTTCTCTACATTTAGGGTGAGTCAACATGAAAGAGAGGAGGATGGCATTGGTGTTTCTCTACAAGTAGGGTGAGTCAACATGAAAGAGAGGAGGATGGCATTGGTGTTTCTCTACAAGTAGGGTGAGTCAACATGAAAGAGAGGAGGATGGCATTGGTGTTTCTCTACAAGTAGGGTGAGTCAACATGAAAGAGAGGAGGATGGCATTGGTGTTTCTCTACATTTAGGGTGAGTCAACATGAAAGAGAGGAGGATGGCATTGGTGTTTCTCTACAAGTAGGGTGAGTCAACATGAAAGAGAGGAGGATGGCATTGGTGTTTCTCTACAAGTAGGGTGAGTCAACATGAAAGAGAGGAGGATGGCATTGGTGTTTCTCTACAAGTAGGGTGAGTCAACATGAAAGAGAGGAGGATGGCATTGGTGTTTCTCTACAAGTAGGGTGAGTCAACATGAAAGAGAGGAGGATGGCATTGGTGTTTCTCTACAAGTTAGGGTGAGTCAACATGAAAGAGAGGAGGATGGCATTGGTGTTTCTCTACATTTAGGGTGAGTCAACATGAAAGAGAGGAGGATGGCATTGGTGTTTCTCTACAAGTAGGGTGAGTCAACATGAAAGAGAGGAGGATGGCATTGGTGTTTCTCTACAAGTAGGGTGAGTCAACATGAAAGAGAGGAGGATGGCATTGGTGTTTCTCTACAAGTAGGGTGAGTCAACATGAAAGAGAGGAGGATGGCATTGGTGTTTCTCTACAAGTAGGGTGAGTCAACATGAAAGAGAGGAGGATGGCATTGGTGTTTCTCTACAAGTAGGGTGAGTCAACATGAAAGAGAGGAGGATGGCATTGGTGTTTCTCTACAAGTAGGGTGAGTCAACATGAAAGAGAGGAGGATGGCATTGGTGTTTCTCTACAAGTAGGGTGAGTCAACATGAAAGAGAGGAGGATGGCATTGGTGTTTCTCTACAAGTAGGGTGAGTCAACATGAAAGAGAGGAGGATGGCATTGGTGTTTCTCTACAAGTAGGGTGAGTCAACATGAAAGAGAGGAGGATGGCATTGGTGTTTCTCTACAAGTAGGGTGAGTCAACATGAAAGAGAGGAGGATGGCATTGGTGTTTCTCTACAAGTAGGGTGAGTCAACATGAAAGAGAGGAGGATGGCATTGGTGTTTCTCTACAAGTAGGGTGAGTCAACATGAAAGAGAGGAGGATGGCATTGGTGTTTCTCTACAAGTAGGGTGAGTCAACATGAAAGAGAGGAGGATGGCATTGGTGTTTCTCTACATTTAGGGTGAGTCAACATGAAAGAGAGGAGGATGGCATTGGTGTTTCTCTACAAGTAGGGTGAGTCAACATGAAAGAGAGGAGGATGGCATTGGTGTTTCTCTACAAGTAGGGTGAGTCAACATGAAAGAGAGGAGGATGGCATTGGTGTTTCTCTACAAGTAGGGTGAGTCAACATGAAAGAGAGGAGGATGGCATTGGTGTTTCTCTACATTTAGGGTGAGTCAACATGAAAGAGAGGAGGATGGCATTGGTGTTTCTCTACAAGTAGGGTGAGTCAACATGAAAGAGAGGAGGATGGCATTGGTGTTTCTCTACAAGTAGGGTGAGTCAACATGAAAGAGAGGAGGATGGCATTGGTGTTTCTCTACAAGTAGGGTGAGTCAACATGAAAGAGAGGAGGATGGCATTGGTGTTTCTCTACAAGTAGGGTGAGTCAACATGAAAGAGAGGAGGATGGCATTGGTGTTTCTCTACAAGTTAGGGTGAGTCAACATGAAAGAGAGGAGGATGGCATTGGTGTTTCTCTACATTTAGGGTGAGTCAACATGAAAGAGAGGAGGATGGCATTGGTGTTTCTCACAATTAGGGTGAGTCAACATGAAAGAGAGGAGGATGGCATTGGTGTTTCTCTACAAGTAGGGTGAGTCAACATGAAAGAGAGGAGGATGGCATTGGTGTTTCTCTACATTTAGGGTGAGTCAACATGAAAGAGAGGAGGATGGCATTGGTGTTTCTCTACAAGTAGGGTGAGTCAACATGAAAGAGAGGAGGATGGCATTGGTGTTTCTCTACAAGTAGGGTGAGTCAACATGAAAGAGAGGAGGATGGCATTGGTGTTTCTCTACAAGTAGGGTGAGTCAACATGAAAGAGAGGAGGATGGCATTGGTGTTTCTCTACAAGTAGGGTGAGTCAACATGAAAGAGAGGAGGATGGCATTGGTGTTTCTCTACAAGTAGGGTGAGTCAACATGAAAGAGAGGAGGATGGCATTGGTGTTTCTCTACATTTAGGGTGAGTCAACATGAAAGAGAGGAGGATGGCATTGGTGTTTCTCTACAAGTAGGGTGAGTCAACATGAAAGAGAGGAGGATGGCATTGGTGTTTCTCTACAAGTAGGGTGAGTCAACATGAAAGAGAGGAGGATGGCATTGGTGTTTCTCTACAAGTAGGGTGAGTCAACATGAAAGAGAGGAGGATGGCATTGGTGTTTCTCTACAAGTAGGGTGAGTCAACATGAAAGAGAGGAGGATGGCATTGGTGTTTCTCTACAAGTAGGGTGAGTCAACATGAAAGAGAGGAGGATGGCATTGGTGTTTCTCTACAAGTAGGGTGAGTCAACATGAAAGAGAGGAGGATGGCATTGGTGTTTCTCTACAAGTAGGGTGAGTCAACATGAAAGAGAGGAGGATGGCATTGGTGTTTCTCTACAAGTAGGGTGAGTCAACATGAAAGAGAGGAGGATGGCATTGGTGTTTCTCTACAAGTAGGGTGAGTCAACATGAAAGAGAGGAGGATGGCATTGGTGTTTCTCTACAAGTAGGGTGAGTCAACATGAAAGAGAGGAGGATGGCATTGGTGTTTCTCTACAAGTAGGGTGAGTCAACATGAAAGAGAGGAGGATGGCATTGGTGTTTCTCTACAAGTAGGGTGAGTCAACATGAAAGAGAGGAGGATGGCATTGGTGTTCTCTACAATTAGGGTGAGTCAACATGAAAGAGAGGAGGATGGCATTGGTGTTTCTCTACAATTAGGGTGAGTCAACATGAAAGAGAGGAGGATGGCATTGGTGTTTCTCTACAAGTAGGGTGAGTCAACATGAAAGAGAGGAGGATGGCATTGGTGTTTCTCTACAAGTAGGGTGAGTCAACATGAAAGAGAGGAGGATGGCATTGGTGTTTCTCTACAAGTAGGGTGAGTCAACATGAAAGAGAGGAGGATGGCATTGGTGTTTCTCTACAAGTAGGGTGAGTCAACATGAAAGAGAGGAGGATGGCATTGGTGTTTCTCTACAAGTAGGGTGAGTCAACATGAAAGAGAGGAGGATGGCATTGGTGTTTCTCTACAAGTAGGGTGAGTCAACATGAAAGAGAGGAGGATGGCATTGGTGTTTCTCTACATTTAGGGTGAGTCAACATGAAAGAGAGGAGGATGGCATTGGTGTTTCTCTACAAGTAGGGTGAGTCAACATGAAAGAGAGGAGGATGGCATTGGTGTTTCTCTACAAGTAGGGTGAGTCAACATGAAAGAGAGGAGGATGGGATTGGTGTTTCTCTACAAGTAGGGTGAGTCAACATGAAAGAGAGGAGGATGGCATTGGTGTTTCTCTACAAGTAGGGTGAGTCAACATGAAAGAGAGGAGGATGGCATTGGTGTTTCTCTACATTTAGGGTGAGTCAACATGAAAGAGAGGAGGATGGCATTGGTGTTTCTCTACATTTAGGGTGAGTCAACATGAAAGAGAGGAGGATGGCATTGGTGTTTCTCTACATTTAGGGTGAGTCAACATGAAAGAGAGGAGGATGGGATTGGTGTTTCTCTACAAGTAGGGTGAGTCAACATGAAAGAGAGGAGGATGGCATTGGTGTTTCTCTACATTTAGGGTGAGTCAACATGAAAGAGAGGAGGATGGCATTGGTGTTTCTCTACAAGTAGGGTGAGTCAACATGAAAGAGAGGAGGATGGCATTGGTGTTTCTCTACGAGTAGGGTGAGTCAACATGAAAGAGAGGAGGATGGCATTGGTGTTTCTCTACAAGTAGGGTGAGTCAACATGAAAGAGAGGAGGATGGCATTGGTGTTTCTCTACAAGTAGGGTGAGTCAACATGAAAGAGAGGAGGATGGCATTGGTGTTTCTCTACATTTAGGGTGAGTCAACATGAAAGAGAGGAGGATGGCATTGGTGTTTCTCTACAAGTAGGGTGAGTCAACATGAAAGAGAGGAGGATGGCATTGGTGTTTCTCTACAAGTAGGGTGAGTCAACATGAAAGAGAGGAGGATGGCATTGGTGTTTCTCTACAAGTAGGGTGAGTCAACATGAAAGAGAGGAGGATGGCATTGGTGTTTCTCTACATTTAGGGTGAGTCAACATGAAAGAGAGGAGGATGGCATTGGTGTTTCTCTACAAGTAGGGTGAGTCAACATGAAAGAGAGGAGGATGGCATTGGTGTTTCTCTACAAGTAGGGTGAGTCAACATGAAAGAGAGGAGGATGGCATTGGTGTTTCTCTACAAGTAGGGTGAGTCAACATGAAAGAGAGGAGGATGGCATTGGTGTTTCTCTACAAGTAGGGTGAGTCAACATGAAAGAGAGGAGGATGGCATTGGTGTTTCTCTACAAGTAGGGTGAGTCAACATGAAAGAGAGGAGGATGGCATTGGTGTTTCTCTACAAGTAGGGTGAGTCAACATGAAAGAGAGGAGGATGGCATTGGTGTTTCTCTACATTTAGGGTGAGTCAACATGAAAGAGAGGAGGATGGCATTGGTGTTTCTCTACAAGTAGGGTGAGTCAACATGAAAGAGAGGAGGATGGCATTGGTGTTTCTCTACATTTAGGGTGAGTCAACATGAAAGAGAGGAGGATGGCATTGGTGTTTCTCTACAAGTAGGGTGAGTCAACATGAAAGAGAGGAGGATGGCATTGGTGTTTCTCTACAAGTAGGGTGAGTCAACATGAAAGAGAGGAGGATGGCATTGGTGTTTCTCTACAAGTAGGGTGAGTCAACATGAAAGAGAGGAGGATGGCATTGGTGTTTCTCTACAAGTAGGGTGAGTCAACATGAAAGAGAGGAGGATGGCATTGGTGTTTCTCTACATTTAGGGTGAGTCAACATGAAAGAGAGGAGGATGGCATTGGTGTTTCTCTACATTTAGGGTGAGTCAACATGAAAGAGAGGAGGATGGCATTGGTGTTTCTCTACAAGTAGGGTGAGTCAACATGAAAGAGAGGAGGATGGCATTGGTGTTTCTCTACAAGTAGGGTGAGTCAACATGAAAGAGAGGAGGATGGCATTGGTGTTTCTCTACATTTAGGGTGAGTCAACATGAAAGAGAGGAGGATGGCATTGGTGTTTCTCTACAAGTAGGGTGAGTCAACATGAAAGAGAGGAGGATGGCATTGGTGTTTCTCTACAAGTAGGGTGAGTCAACATGAAAGAGAGGAGGATGGCATTGGTGTTTCTCTACATTTAGGGTGAGTCAACATGAAAGAGAGGAGGATGGCATTGGTGTTTCTCTACAAGTAGGGTGAGTCAACATGAAAGAGAGGAGGATGGCATTGGTGTTTCTCTACAAGTAGGGTGAGTCAACATGAAAGAGAGGAGGATGGCATTGGTGTTTCTCTACAAGTAGGGTGAGTCAACATGAAAGAGAGGAGGATGGCATTGGTGTTTCTCTACATTTAGGGTGAGTCAACATGAAAGAGAGGAGGATGGCATTGGTGTTTCTCTACAAGTAGGGTGAGTCAACATGAAAGAGAGGAGGATGGCATTGGTGTTTCTCTACATTTAGGGTGAGTCAACATGAAAGAGAGGAGGATGGCATTGGTGTTTCTCTACAAGTAGGGTGAGTCAACATGAAAGAGAGGAGGATGGCATTGGTGTTTCTCTACAAGTAGGTGAGTCAACATGAAAGAGAGGAGGATGGCATTGGTGTTTCTCTACAAGTAGGGTGAGTCAACATGAAAGAGAGGAGGATGGCATTGGTGTTTCTCTACAAGTAGGGTGAGTCAACATGAAAGAGAGGAGGATGGCATTGGTGTTTCTCTACAAGTAGGGTGAGTCAACATGAAAGAGAGGAGGATGGCATTGGTGTTTCTCTACAAGTAGGGTGAGTCAACATGAAAGAGAGGAGGATGGCATTGGTGTTTCTCTACAAGTAGGGTGAGTCAACATGAAAGAGAGGAGGATGGCATTGGTGTTTCTCTACAAGTAGGGTGAGTCAACATGAAAGAGAGGAGGATGGCATTGGTGTTTCTCTACAAGTAGGGTGAGTCAACATGAAAGAGAGGAGGATGGCATTGGTGTTTCTCTACAAGTAGGGTGAGTCAACATGAAAGAGAGGAGGATGGCATTGGTGTTTCTCTACAAGTAGGGTGAGTCAACATGAAAGAGAGGAGGATGGCATTGGTGTTTCTCTACAAGTAGGGTGAGTCAACATGAAAGAGAGGAGGATGGCATTGGTGTTTCTCTACAAGTAGGGTGAGTCAACATGAAAGAGAGGAGGATGGCATTGGTGTTTCTCTACAAGTAGGGTGAGTCAACATGAAAGAGAGGAGGATGGCATTGGTGTTTCTCTACAAGTAGGGTGAGTCAACATGAAAGAGAGGAGGATGGCATTGGTGTTTCTCTACATTTAGGGTGAGTCAACATGAAAGAGAGGAGGATGGCATTGGTGTTTCTCTACAAGTAGGGTGAGTCAACATGAAAGAGAGGAGGATGGCATTGGTGTGTCTCTACAATTAGGGTGAGTCAACATGAAAGAGAGGAGGATGGCATTGGTGTGTCTCTACAATTAGGGTGAGTCAACATGAAAGAGAGGAGGATGGCATTGGTGTTTCTCTACAAGTAGGGTGAGTCAACATGAAAGAGAGGAGGATGGCATTGGTGTTTCTCTCACAAGTAGGGTGAGTCAACATGAAAGAGAGGAGGATGGCATTGGTGTTTCTCTACAATTAGGGTGAGTCAACATGAAAGAGAGGAGGATGGCATTGGTGTTTCTCTACAAGTAGGGTGAGTCAACATGAAAGAGAGGAGGATGGCATTGGTGTTTCTCTACAAGTAGGGTGAGTCAACATGAAAGAGAGGAGGATGGCATTGGTGTTTCTCTACAAGTAGGGTGAGTCAACATGAAAGAGAGGAGGATGGCATTGGTGTTTCTCTACAAGTAGGGTGAGTCAACATGAAAGAGAGGA
Source organism: Oncorhynchus tshawytscha (assembly GCF_018296145.1). Taxonomy (NCBI): domain Eukaryota; kingdom Metazoa; phylum Chordata; class Actinopteri; order Salmoniformes; family Salmonidae; genus Oncorhynchus; species Oncorhynchus tshawytscha. The sequence goes on along the minus strand of NC_056436.1, from coordinate 16,903,664 downwards.
GGATGGCATTGGTGTTTCTCTACAAGTAGGGTGAGTCAACATGAAAGAGAGGAGGATGGCATTGGTGTTTCTCTACAATTAGGGTGAGTCAACATGAAAGAGAGGAGGATGGCATTGGTGTTCTCTACAATTAGGGTGAGTCAACATGAAAGAGAGGAGGATGGCATTGGTGTTTCTCTACAAGTAGGGTGAGTCAACATGAAAGAGAGGAGGATGACATTGGTGTTTCTCTACAAGTAGGGTGAGTCAACATGAAAGAGAGGAGGATGGCATTGGTGTTTCTCTACAATTAGGGTGGGTCAACATGAAAGAGAGGAGGATGGCATTGGTGTTTCTCTACAATTAGGGTGAGTCAACATGAAAGAGAGGAGGATGGCATTGGTGTTTCTCTACAAGTAGGGTGAGTCAACATGAAAGAGAGGAGGATGGCATTGGTGTTTCTACAAGTAGGGTGAGTCAACATGAAAGAGAGGAGGATGGCATTGGTGTTTCTCTACAAGTAGGGTGAGTCAACATGAAAGAGAGGAGGATGGCATTGGTGTTTCTCTACAAGTAGGGTGAGTCAACATGAAAGAGAGGAGGATGGCATTGGTGTTTCTCTACAAGTAGGGTGAGTCAACATGAAAGAGAGGAGGATGGCATTGGTGTTTCTCTACATTTAGGGTGAGTCAACATGAAAGAGAGGAGGATGGCATTGGTGTTTCTCTACAAGTAGGGTGAGTCAACATGAAAGAGAGGAGGATGGCATTGGTGTTTCTCTACAAGTAGGGTGAGTCAACATGAAAGAGAGGAGGATGGCATTGGTGTTTCTCTACAAGTAGGGTGAGTCAACATGAAAGAGAGGAGGATGGCATTGGTGTTTCTCTACAAGTAGGGTGAGTCAACATGAAAGAGAGGAGGATGGCATTGGTGTTTCTCTACAAGTTAGGGTGAGTCAACATGAAAGAGAGGAGGATGGCATTGGTGTTTCTCTACATTTAGGGTGAGTCAACATGAAAGAGAGGAGGATGGCATTGGTGTTTCTCTACAAGTAGGGTGAGTCAACATGAAAGAGAGGAGGATGGCATTGGTGTTTCTCTACAAGTAGGGTGAGTCAACATGAAAGAGAGGAGGATGGCATTGGTGTTTCTCTACAAGTAGGGTGAGTCAACATGAAAGAGAGGAGGATGGCATTGGTGTTTCTCTACAATTAGGGTGAGTCAACATGAAAGAGAGGAGGATGGCATTGGTGTTTCTCTACAATTAGGGTGAGTCAACATGAAAGAGAGGAGGATGGCATTGGTGTTTCTCTACAAGTAGGGTGAGTCAACATGAAAGAGAGGAGGATGGCATTGGTGTTTCTCTACAAGTAGGGTGAGTCAACATGAAAGAGAGGAGGATGGCATTGGTGTTTCTCTACAATTAGGGTGAGTCAACATGAAAGAGAGGAGGATGGCATTGGTGTGTCTCTACAATTAGGGTGAGTCAACATGAAAGAGAGGAGGATGGCATTGGTGTTTCTCTACAAGTAGGGTGGGTCAACATGAAAGAGAGGAGGATGGCATTGGTGTGTCTCTACAATTAGGGTGAGTCAACATGAAAGAGAGGAGGATGGCATTGGTGTTTCTCTACAAGTAGGGTGAGTCAACATGAAAGAGAGGAGGATGGCATTGGTGTTTCTCTACAATTAGGGTGAGTCAACATGAAAGAGAGGAGGATGGCATTGGTGTTTCTCTACAAGTAGGGTGAGTCAACATGAAAGAGAGGAGGATGGCATTGGTGTTTCTCTACAAGTAGGGTGAGTCAACATGAAAGAGAGGAGGATGGCATTGGTGTTTCTCTACATTTAGGGTGAGTCAACATGAAAGAGAGGAGGATGGCATTGGTGTTTCTCTACAAGTAGGGTGAGTCAACATGAAAGAGAGGAGGATGGCATTGGTGTTTCTCTACAAGTAGGGTGAGTCAACATGAAAGAGAGGAGGATGGCATTGGTGTTTCTCTACAAGTAGGGTGAGTCAACATGAAAGAGAGGAGGATGGCATTGGTGTTTCTCTACAAGTAGGGTGAGTCAACATGAAAGAGAGGAGGATGGCATTGGTGTTTCTCTACATTTAGGGTGAGTCAACATGAAAGAGAGGAGGATGGCATTGGTGTTTCTCTACATTTAGGGTGAGTCAACATGAAAGAGAGGAGGATGGCATTGGTGTTTCTCTACGAGTAGGGTGAGTCAACATGAAAGAGAGGAGGATGGCATTGGTGTTTCTCTACAAGTAGGGTGAGTCAACATGAAAGAGAGGAGGATGGCATTGGTGTTTCTCTACATTTAGGGTGAGTCAACATGAAAGAGAGGAGGATGGCATTGGTGTTTCTCTACAAGTAGGGTGAGTCAACATGAAAGAGAGGAGGATGGCATTGGTGTTTCTCTACAAGTAGGGTAAGTCAACATGAAAGAGAGGAGGATGGCATTGGTGTTTCTCTACAAGTAGGGTGAGTCAACATGAAAGAGAGGAGGATGGCATTGGTGTTTCTCTACATTTAGGGTGAGTCAACATGAAAGAGAGGAGGATGGCATTGGTGTTTCTCTACAAGTAGGGTGAGTCAACATGAAAGAGAGGAGGATGGCATTGGTGTTTCTCTACATTTAGGGTGAGTCAACATGAAAGAGAGGAGGATGGCATTGGTGTTTCTCTACAAGTAGGGTGAGTCAACATGAAAGAGAGGAGGATGGCATTGGTGTTTCTCTACAAGTAGGGTGAGTCAACATGAAAGAGAGGAGGATGGCATTGGTGTTTCTCTACATTTAGGGTGAGTCAACATGAAAGAGAGGAGGATGGCATTGGTGTTTCTCTACATTTAGGGTGAGTCAACATGAAAGAGAGGAGGATGGCATTGGTGTTTCTCTACAAGTAGGGTGAGTCAACATGAAAGAGAGGAGGATGGCATTGGTGTGTCTCTACAATTAGGGTGAGTCAACATGAAAGAGAGGAGGATGGCATTGGTGTTTCTCTACATTTAGGGTGAGTCAACATGAAAGAGAGGAGGATGGCATTGGTGTTTCTCTACAAGTAGGGTGAGTCAACATGAAAGTGAGGAGGATGGCATTGGTGTTTCTCTACAAGTAGGGTGAGTCAACATGAAAGAGAGGAGGATGGCATTGGTGTTTCTCTACAAGTAGGGTGAGTCAACATGAAAGAGAGGAGGATGGCATTGGTGTTTCTCTACAAGTAGGGTGAGTCAACATGAAAGAGAGGAGGATGGCATTGGTGTTTCTCTACAAGTAGGGTGAGTCAACATGAAAGAGAGGAGGATGGCATTGGTGTTTCTCTACAATTAGGGTGAGTCAACATGAAAGAGAGGAGGATGGCATTGGTGTTTCTCTACAAGTAGGGTGGGTCAACATGAAAGAGAGGAGGATGGCATTGGTGTTTCTCTACAATTAGGGTGAGTCAACATGAAAGAGAGGAGGATGGCATTGGTGTTTCTCTACAAGTAGGGTGAGTCAACATTAAAGAGAGGAGGATGGCATTGGTGTTTCTCTACAAGTAGGGTGAGTCAACATGAAAGAGAGGAGGATGGCATTGGTGTTTCTCTACATTTCGGGTGAGTCAACATGAAAGAGAGGAGGATGGCATTGGTGTTTCTCTACAAGTAGGGTAGGTCAATATGAAAGAGAGGAGGATGGCATTGGTGTTTCTCTACAAGTAGGGTGAGTCAACATGAAAGAGAGGAGGATGGCATTGGTGTTTCTCTACAAGTAGGGTGAGTCAACATGAAAGAGAGGAGGACGGCATTGGTGTTTCTCTACAAGTAGGGTGAGTCAACATGAAAGAGAGGAGGATGGCATTGGTGTTTCTCTACATTTAGGGTGAGTCAACATGAAAGAGAGGAGGATGGCATTGGTGTTTCTCTACATTTAGGGTGAGTCAACATGAAAGAGAGGAGGATGGCATTGGTGTTTCTCTACAAGTAGGGTGAGTCAACATGAAAGAGAGGAGGATGGCATTGGTGTTTCTCTACAAGTAGGGTGAGTCAACATGAAAGAGAGGAGGATGGCATTGGTGTTTCTCTACATTTAGGGTGAGTCAACATGAAAGAGAGGAGGATGGCATTGGTGTTTCTCTACAAGTAGGGTGAGTCAACATGAAAGAGAGGAGGATGGCATTGGTGTTTCTCTACATTTAGGGTGAGTCAACATGAAAGAGAGGAGGATGGCATTGGTGTTTCTCTACAAGTAGGGTGAGTCAACATGAAAGAGAGGAGGATGGCATTGGTGTTTCTCTACATTTAGGGTGGGTCAACATGAAAGAGAGGAGGATGGCATTGGTGTTTCTCTACAAGTAGGGTGAGTCAACATGAAAGAGAGGAGGATGGCATTGGTGTTTCTCTACATTTAGGGTGAGTCAACATGAAAGAGAGGAGGATGGCATTGGTGTTTCTCTACAAGTAGGGTGAGTCAACATGAAAGAGAGGAGGATGGCATTGGTGTTTCTCTACAAGTAGGGTGAGTCAACATGAAAGAGAGGAGGATGGCATTGGTGTTTCTCTACATTTAGGGTGAGTCAACATGAAAGAGAGGAGGATGGCATTGGTGTTTCTCTACATTTAGGGTGAGTCAACATGAAAGAGAGGAGGATGGCATTGGTGTTTCTCTACAAGTAGGGTGAGTCAACATGAAAGAGAGGAGGATGGCATTGGTGTTCTCTACAATTAGGGTGAGTCAACATGAAAGAGAGGAGGATGGCATTGGTGTTCTCTACAATTAGGGTGAGTCAACATGAAAGAGAGGAGGATGGCATTGGTGTTTCTCTACAAGTAGGGTGAGTCAACATGAAAGAGAGGAGGATGGCATTGGTGTTTCTCTACAAGTAGGGTGAGTCAACATGAAAGAGAGGAGGATGGCATTGGTGTTTCTCTACAATTAGGGTGGGTCAACATGAAAGAGAGGAGGATGGCATTGGTGTTTCTCTACAATTAGGGTGAGTCAACATGAAAGAGAGGAGGATGGCATTGGTGTTTCTCTACAAGTAGGGTGAGTCAACATGAAAGAGAGGAGGATGGCATTGGTGTTCTCTACAATTAGGGTGAGTCAACATGAAAGAGAGGAGGATGGCATTGGTGTTTCTCTACAAGTAGGGTAGGTCAACATGAAAGAGAGGAGGATGGCATTGGTGTTTCTCTACAATTAGGGTGAGTCAACATGAAAGAGAGGAGGATGGCATTGGTGTTTCTCTACAAGTAGGGTGAGTCAACATGAAAGAGAGGAGGATGGCATTGGTGTTTCTCTACAAGTAGGGTGAGTCAACATGAAAGAGAGGAGGATGGCATTGGTGTTTCTCTACAAGTAGGGTGAGTCAACATGAAAGAGAGGAGGATGGCATTGGTGTTTCTCTACAAGTAGGGTGAGTCAACATGAAAGAGAGGAGGATGGCATTGGTGTTTCTCTACATTTAGGGTGAGTCAACATGAAAGAGAGGAGGATGGCATTGGTGTTTCTCTACATTTAGGGTGAGTCAACATGAAAGAGAGGAGGATGGCATTGGTGTTTCTCTACAAGTAGGGTGAGTCAACATGAAAGAGAGGAGGATGGCATTGGTGTTTCTCTACAAGTAGGGTGAGTCAACATGAAAGAGAGGAGGATGGCATTGGTGTTTCTCTACAAGTAGGGTGAGTCAACATGAAAGAGAGGAGGATGGCATTGGTGTTCTCTACAATTAGGGTGAGTCAACATGAAAGAGAGGAGGATGGCATTGGTGTTTCTCTACAATTAGGGTGAGTCAACATGAAAGAGAGGAGGATGGCATTGGTGTTTCTCTACAAGTAGGGTGGGTCAACATGAAAGAGAGGAGGATGGCATTGGTGTTTCTCTACAAGTAGGGTGAGTCAACATGAAAGAGAGGAGGATGGCATTGGTGTGTCTCTACAATTAGGGTGAGTCAACATGAAAGAGAGGAGGATGGCATTGGTGTGTCTCTACAATTAGGGTGAGTCAACATGAAAGAGAGGAGGATGGCATTGGTGTTTCTCTACAAGTAGGGTGGGTCAACATGAAAGAGAGGAGGATGGCATTGGTGTGTCTCTACAATTAGGGTGAGTCAACATGAAAGAGAGGAGGATGGCATTGGTGTTTCTCTACAAGTAGTGTAGGTCAACATGAAAGAGAGGAGGATGGCATTGGTGTTTCTCTACAATTAGGGTGGGTCAACATGAAAGAGAGGAGGATGGCATTGGTGTTTCTCTACAAGTAGGGTGAGTCAACATGAAAGAGAGGAGGATGGCATTGGTGTTTCTCTACAAGTAGGGTGAGTCAACATGAAAGAGAGGAGGATGGCATTGGTGTTTCTCTACATTTAGGGTGAGTCAACATGAAAGAGAGGAGGATGGCATTGGTGTTTCTCTACAAGTAGGGTGAGTCAACATGAAAGAGAGGAGGATGGCATTGGTGTTTCTCTACAAGTAGGGTGAGTCAACATGAAAGAGAGGAGGATGGCATTGGTGTTTCTCTACAAGTAGGGTGAGTCAACATGAAAGAGAGGAGGATGGCATTGGTGTTTCTCTACAAGTAGGGTGAGTCAACATGAAAGAGAGGAGGATGGCATTGGTGTTTCTCTACATTTAGGGTGAGTCAACATGAAAGAGAGGAGGATGGCATTGGTGTTTCTCTACATTTAGGGTGAGTCAACATGAAAGAGAGGAGGATGGCATTGGTGTTTCTCTACAAGTAGGGTGAGTCAACATGAAAGAGAGGAGGATGGCATTGGTGTTTCTCTACAAGTAGGGTGAGTCAACATGAAAGAGAGGAGGATGGCATTGGTGTTTCTCTACATTTAGGGTGAGTCAACATGAAAGAGAGGAGGATGGCATTGGTGTTTCTCTACAAGTAGGGTGAGTCAACATGAAAGAGAGGAGGATGGCATTGGTGTTTCTCTACAATTAGGGTGGGTCAACATGAAAGAGAGGAGGATGGCATTGGTGTTTCTCTACAAGTAGGGTGAGTCAACATGAAAGAGAGGAGGATGGCATTGGTGTTTCTCTACATTTAGGGTGGGTCAACATGAAAGAGAGGAGGATGGCATTGGTGTTTCTCTACAAGTAGGGTGAGTCAACATGAAAGAGAGGAGGATGGCATTGGTGTTTCTCTACATTTAGGGTGAGTCAACATGAAAGAGAGGAGGATGGCATTAGTGTTTCTCTACAAGTAGGGTGAGTCAACATGAAAGAGAGGAGGATGGCATTGGTGTTTCTCTACAAGTAGGGTGAGTCAACATGAAAGAGAGGAGGATGGCATTGGTGTTTCTCTACATTTAGGGTGAGTCAACATGAAAGAGAGGAGGATGGCATTGGTGTTTCTCTACATTTAGGGTGAGTCAACATGAAAGAGAGGAGGATGGCATTGGTGTTTCTCTACAAGTAGGGTGAGTCAACATGAAAGAGAGGAGGATGGCATTGGTGTTTCTCTACAAGTAGGGTGAGTCAACATGAAAGAGAGGAGGATGGCATTGGTGTTTCTCTACAAGTAGGGTGAGTCAACATGAAAGAGAGGAGGATGGCATTGGTTTTCTCTACATTTAGGGTGAGTCAACATGAAAGAGAGGAGGATGGCATTGGTGTTTCTCTACAAGTTAGGGTGAGTCAACATGAAAGAGAGGAGGATGGCATTGGTGTTTCTCTACAAGTAGGGTGAGTCAACATGAAAGAGAGGAGGATGGCATTGGTGTGTCTCTACAATTAGGGTGAGTCAACATGAAAGAGAGGAGGATGGCATTGGTGTGTCTCTACAATTAGGGTGAGTCAACATGAAAGAGAGGAGGATGGCATTGGTGTTTCTCTACAAGTAGGGTGGGTCAACATGAAAGAGAGGAGGATGGCATTGGTGTTTCTCTACAAGTAGGGTGAGTCAACATGAAAGAGAGGAGGATGGCATTGGTGTGTCTCTACAATTAGAGTGAGTCAACATGAAAGAGAGGAGGATGGCATTGGTGTGTCTCTACAATTAGAGTGAGTCAACATGAAAGTGAGGAGGATGGCATTGGTGTTTCTCTACAAGTAGGGTGAGTCAACATGAAAGAGAGGAGGATGGCATTGGTGTTTCTCTACATTTCGGGTGAGTCAACATGAAAGAGAGGAGGATGGCATTGGTGTTTCTCTACATTTCGGGTGAGTCAACATGAAAGAGAGGAGGATGGCATTGGTGTTTCTCTACATTTAGGTGAGTCAACATGAAAGAGAGGAGGATGGCATTGGTGTTTCTCTACAAGTAGGGTGAGTCAACATGAAAGAGAGGAGGATGGCATTGGTGTTTCTCTACAAGTAGGGTGAGTCAACATGAAAGAGAGGAGGATGGCATTGGTGTTTCTCTACAAGTAGGGTGAGTCAACATGAAAGAGAGGAGGATGGCATTGGTGTTTCTCTACAAGTAGGGTGAGTCAACATGAAAGAGAGGAGGATGGCATTGGTGTTTCTCTACATTTAGGGTGAGTCAACATGAAAGAGAGGAGGATGGCATTGGTGTTTCTCTACATTTAGGGTGAGTCAACATGAAAGAGAGGAGGATGGCATTGGTGTTTCTCTACAAGTAGGGTGAGTCAACATGAAAGAGAGGAGGATGGCATTGGTGTTTCTCTACAAGTAGGTTGAGTCAACATGAAAGAGAGGAGGATGGCATTGGTGTTTCTCTACATTTAGGGTGAGTCAACATGAAAGAGAGGAGGATGGCATTGGTGTTTCTCTACAAGTAGGGTGGGTCAACATGAAAGAGAGGAGGATGGCATTGGTGTTTCTCTACATTTAGGGTGGGTCAACATGAAAGAGAGGAGGATGGCATTGGTGTTTCTCTACAAGTAGGGTGAGTCAACATGAAAGAGAGGAGGATGGCATTGGTGTTTCTCTACATTTAGGGTGGGTCAACATGAAAGAGAGGAGGATGGCATTGGTGTTTCTCTACAAGTAGGGTGAGTCAACATGAAAGAGAGGAGGATGGCATTGGTGTTTCTCTACATTTAGGGTGAGTCAACATGAAAGAGAGGAGGATGGCATTGGTGTTTCTCTACAAGTAGGGTGAGTCAACATGAAAGAGAGGAGGATGGCATTGGTGTTTCTCTACAAGTAGGGTGAGTCAACATGAAAGAGAGGAGGATGGCATTGGTGTTTCTCTACATTTAGGGTGAGTCAACATGAAAGAGAGGAGGATGGCATTGGTGTTTCTCTACATTTAGGGTGAGTCAACATGAAAGAGAGGAGGATGGCATTGGTGTTTCTCTACAAGTAGGGTGAGTCAACATGAAAGAGAGGAGGATGGCATTGGTGTTTCTCTACAAGTAGGGTGAGTCAACATGAAAGAGAGGAGGATGGCATTGGTGTTTCTCTACAAGTAGGGTGAGTCAACATGAAAGAGAGGAGGATGGCATTGGTTTTTCTCTACATTTAGGGTGAGTCAACATGAAAGAGAGGAGGATGGCATTGGTGTTTCTCTACATTTAGGGTGAGTCAACATGAAAGAGAGGAGGATGGCATTGGTGTTTCTCTACAAGTAGTGTGAGTCAACATGAAAGAGAGGAGGATGGCATTGGTGTGTCTCTACAATTAGGGTGAGTCAACATGAAAGAGAGGAGGATGGCATTGGTGTGTCTCTACAATTAGAGTGAGTCAACATGAAAGAGAGGAGGATGGCATTGGTGTTTCTCTACAAGTAGGGTGGGTCAACATGAAAGAGAGGAGGATGGCATTGGTGTTTCTCTACAAGTAGGGTGAGTCAACATGAAAGTGAGGAGGATGGCATTGGTGTGTCTCTACAATTAGAGTGAGTCAACATGAAAGAGAGGAGGATGGCATTGGTGTGTCTCTACAATTAGAGTGAGTCAACATGAAAGTGAGGAGGATGGCATTGGTGTGTCTCTACAATTAGAGTGAGTCAACATGAAAGAGAGGAGGATGGCATTGGTGTGTCTCTACAAGTAGGGTGAGTCAACATGAAAGAGAGGAGGATGGCATTGGTGTTTCTCTACAAGTAGGGTGAGTCAACATGAAAGAGAGGAGGATGGCATTGGTGTGTCTCTACAATTAGAGTGAGTCAACATGAAAGAGAGGAGGATGGCATTGGTGTTTCTCTACAAGTAGGGTGGGTCAACATGAAAGAGAGGAGGATGGCATTGGTGTTTCTCTACAAGTAGGGTGAGTCAACATGAAAGTGAGGAGGATGGCATTGGTGTTTCTCTACAAGTAGGGTGAGTCAACATGAAAGAGAGGAGGATGGCATTGGTGTTTCTCTAAAAGTAGGGTGAGTCAACATGAAAGAGAGGAGGATGGCATTGGTGTTTCTCTACAAGTAGGGTAAGTCAACATGAAAGAGAGGAGGATGGCATTGGTGTTTCTCTACAACTAGGGTGAGTCAACATGAAAGAGAGGAGGATGGCATTGGTGTTTCTCTACAATTAGGGTGGGTCAACATGTTTTTTCTATTTGCACAAACACGCGCACACACATAGAAATCAGACCCATGGACACCCACATCATATTTAGCTTACGTTGATTGGACTAAATTGTTTTCGATATATTTTAGTTGTTACTGTATTAGACTAAGCAGAGGTGATTTGATGATGTTAACATGTTGCATTTGAAATGGTGCTGGAATAGTGGAGGCAGTGTCTGTTTTCTTTGCGACTTGCGGTAACTCTCCATGGTTCTAAATCAATAGTTCTTTAGTAGTCTGAAAATGTTGGAACCATTAACTTGATTGACCATGCTGTAGGTCATGTGACCATGCTGTAGGTCATGTGACTGTTTGTTACATGCTATATGCTTCTTGGACTCCACCGGACAGATGTTGCTCTCCAGTTTTGTGACGAAACAAAGGCGTGATTGAATTTATTCTGCCACTGTGTCTTTTTATTGTCTCGACCTACAGGCCTATATATCACAGGGTGTCAAGGCATATTAACTAGAAGGTTATAGAGCAAACAACGCAATTATCACAACACAGAAGTTCAGGCTTCCTCTGTGATTTTATCCACACACTGCTACTGGACAGTTGTAGCCTATGTGCGTTCCAAGACATGGAAAAAGCAATACGATTTGTCTGATTATTCACTTCTCTTTTATTTGCTGTTTTGTTTGGCTCTCCAGGCTTACGAAGTACCCTGGGTTTTAAATCGACACTTTTAGAAAAAAGGGTTCCAAAAGGGTTTTCGGCTGTTCCCGTAGGAGAACCCTCTTTGGTTCAAGGTAGAATCTACATGGAATCTACATCTGAATCTACATGGAACCTAAAAGGATTCTACCTGTAACCAAAAGTGTTCTACCCGGAACCAAAAAGGGTTCTTCAACGAAGTTCTCCTATGGGGACAGCAGAAGAACCCTCTTATGTTCTAGATTGCAGCTTTTTTGTATGTGTGTAGTATCTCATCCTGTTTAAAAAATAATGACGGTAAGGGAAGTCTCCAAATGTTATACAGTATATTCCTACTCAAAGCAACATAGCACCAATTACCAATCTATTCCACATGGAGCAAACATATACCAGCATTAGATATTAAATGGATGTCTGGTCCAATATAACATGAACATAACATAACATAAATGTCTGGTCCAATATAACATTTTCATTAAGAAACCCAGATCACCAAATGGTCTGGAAGTGCCCAGAGGTTAGGGGCGTAGGAGCAACTCTGACATTGGGGGGGACCAAGATAAGAAAAAGGGACCCGGGGGCAGGCCCCCAGAAATGTTGTTGATGAACAGGTGTAAATGCTAAGGATAAGGACAAATATTAACTTACAAATGGGAAAATTTACAAGGCTAAGGGGGACACTGGGTCATGGCCATTCATACTGTACTGAATACCAGTGTGACTGTCAATGTGGATATATTCAATTAAACAAATATTTTGTGCTCTTTCTCTGCTACTCTTTAATTAATTTCCTAATATTTTTAGTTACTACTGCTGCTCTACATACTGTATGCTTTGAAATATAACATTATATTTTAAACTGATAATACAGTTATTATACCGTAATAATAACCAGCAACATACACAGTTAAAAACTGTATATTTTTTTTAAAGGTAAGCATAAAAGGTCAAACTGAAATGAATCAATCTCCGCTCTACAAACTTATTTAAAAAAACATATCATCATGGCTGCCTCTCACCTGCATGAAATGAACACCTGAAACACATTTTCTGGACCAGCGTTTCCCAAACTTGGTCCTCTAGACCTCAAGGGGTGTACGTTTTGTTTTTTGCCCTAAGACTACACAGGGGTGTGTGCTCAGCCCCCTCCTGTAGTCCCTGTTCACCCATGACTGCATGGCCAGGCACGACTCCAACACCATCATTAAGTTTGCCGACAACACAACAGTGGTAGGCCTGATCACCAGAGACCTGGCCGTGTGGTGCCAGAATAACAACCTCTCCCTCAACGTGATCAAGACAAAGGAGATGATCGTGGACTACAGGAAAAGGAGGGCTGAGCATGCCCCCATTCTCATCGACGGGGCTGTAGTGGAGCAGGTGGAGAGTTTCAAGTTCCTTGGTGCCCACATTACCAACAAACTAACATGGTCCAAGCACATCAAGACAATCGTGAAGAGGGCACAATAAAGCCTATTCCCCCTCAGGAGACTGAAAATATTTGCCATGGGTCCTCAGATCCTCAAAGCACTACAGAGGGTAGTGCGTATGGCCCAGTACATCACTGGGGCCAAGCTTCCTGCCATCCAGGACCTATATTCCAGGTGATGTCAGAGGAAGGCCCTAAAAATTGACTCCAGCCACCCTAGTCATAGACTGTTCTCTCTGCTACTGCATGGCAAGCGGTACCGGAGCGCCAAGTCCAGGTCCAAAAGGCTTCTTAACAGCTTCTACCCCCAAGCCATAAGACTCCTGAACAGCTAATCAAATGGCCATCCAGACTATTTGCATTGTCCCCCCCTCCCCACCCCCTCTTTTACACTGCTGCTACTCTCTGGTTATTATCTATGCATAGTCACTTTAACACTACCTACAGTACATGCCTGTTTGTTTGTGCGGGGGCACAGGTTAGTCAAGGTACCTCATTTACCTCGACTAACATGTGCACCGCACATTGACTCTGTACAGGTACCCCCTGTCTATAGTCTGCAGTTATGCTGCAGTAGTTTATGTGTCGGGGGCTAGGGTCAGTTTGTTATATCTGGAGTACTTCTCCTGTCTTATCCGGTGTGAATTTAAGTATGCTCTCTCTAATTCTCTCTTTCCCTCTTTCTTTCTCTCTCTCGGAGGACCTGAGCCCCAGGACCATGGCTCAGGACTACCTGGCATGATGACTCCTTGCTGTCCGCAGTCCACCTGGCCGTGCTGCTGCTCCAGCTTCAACTGTTCTGCCTGCGGCTATGGAATCCTGACCTGTTCACCGGACGTGATACCTGTCCCAGACCTATTATTTGACCATGCTGGTCATTTATGAACATTTGAACATCTTGGCCATGTTCTGTTATTATCTCCACCCGGCACAGCCAGAAGAGGACTGGCCACCCCTCATAGCCTGGTTCCTCTCTAGGTTTCTTCCTAGGTTTTGGCCTTTCTAGGGAGTTTTTCCTAGCCAACGCGCTTCAACACCTGCATTGCTTGCTGTTTGGGGTTTTAGGCTGGGTTTCTGTACAGCACTTTGAGATATCAGCTGATGTACAAAGGGCTATATAAATACATTTGATTTGATTTGTACAGGTACCCCCTGTATATAGTCTCCACATTGACTCTGTACCGATACCCCTTGTATGTAGCCTCCATATTGACTCTGTACATCTACCCCCTGTATATAGTCTCGCTACTGTTATTTTACTGCTGCTCTTTAACAATTGTTATTTAAATGTTTTACTTAACACTTATTTTTCTTACAACTGCATTGTTGGTTAAGGACTTGTAAGTAGGCATTTCACTGAAAGGTGAAATGTTGTATTCGGCGCATGTGACAAAATAACATTTGATTTGATCATGTAGTTGTGTTCACACTATGACAGATCATCAGTCTATAACTCTAGGAGCTTGTAGAGGCACTTCTCCCTTTCTGCCTGTTTGTTTGTCTGTGGGTATCATCATGGCTGCCTATTTCTTGCATGAAGTTAACACATGCAATGAACTCATCATGAGGAGCCAAAGTGGCTCTCGGGTCTGCGTACCCACATCCATACCTACACATTCAGAGCCAGCCCTGGCATTTTTCATTTTTTGTTGGTAACCCAAACCCCCACCACCACGTGCGAGCAAAACATTTTAGCTTCTTGACAGTGGAACATTTTTTGGGAGGTTTTAGAGTTAATTTACTGCAATTTTACACATTTTGCCATGGGGAGGAGAGAAAAATGTGCAGTTTACAGCTAATTTCCTGCATTTCTAAACATTTTGTCATAGGGTGGAAAGAAATGTTGGCAGTTTTTAATATGATATCTGAGTGAGAGTGACTAACAAAATCATTGGGGGCCCTGCAGTCGGTAGTTTGACCATGATTACTTCAAGTTTTAGATAGCTGGCCACATTCTTAGAAAACAAATTGCTATCTAGAACTTTAAGGGGTCCCCATAGCAAAACCCTTTGAATAACCCTTTTGCAGGTAGAACCATTTTGGTTCCAGGTAGAACCGTTTTGGGTTCCATGTAGAACCTCTTCTACAGAGGGTTCTTCTTAGATGTGGGGACAGCCGGATAACTCTTTTGGAACCTTTTTTTAAGAGTACACTTGTTTTTGATGACATGGGTTAATTGAGGAACTATCAGTAACTGACGCAACGAGAGAGAAACTGCTGAAACCCCATTTCGAAGTTGCACCTTGTATTCTACTTTTCTAACTCTCTACAGTAAGTTGAGACCCCGACTGAGTGCCTTTTTGGAGGGGGGTGGGGATGACAGCCACGACATACAGGCAGAGAAGGATTTATTTTCCTAACAGCAGCCAAGAGAATGGTAGCCTTATGATGGCAAGCCCCACACACTCCTCACACATCAGCAATGGATTTCCTCATTCATGGACACAGCTCAACTGGAACATCTCTCGACTGCATCGCTCAGCTGACAAATCAGACAATATTAACATATGGAGCACAACACTTGACAGTTTCACATCACTACTTTGATATATGCACTAGAGTAAGCATGTCCTGTGGGTGTGAACGGTTGTGGAGATAAATGCGTAGCTGTGTACTGTCTGTTGGTTGGTATTTTTATCCTAAAAAAATGTATAGTATAAACAATACGATGATATGATAACAATAGCTATTATAATGACTTCAATTCCAGATGACTGCTCTGAGCTGACTGTTACCAGGCATGTCACGTCATAAAATCACCTGCATGTGGATGTTTGCAGGTTCTTTGTCGGGAACTCACCTGCGTCATACAGATGTGGTTGTTTGCAGGTCTTGTGACAGGCACCACAGAAGATCTCAACAGTCTCTGATAGCTGCAGAGTCGATAAAGCTGTTAAAGTCACCACAGAGGCCGTTGTTTTCTGGCACATAAGCTGTTGCCGTGACGCCGTCGTCCTGA
The DNA here is from genome assembly GCF_018296145.1 of Oncorhynchus tshawytscha. NCBI lineage: Eukaryota > Metazoa > Chordata > Actinopteri > Salmoniformes > Salmonidae > Oncorhynchus > Oncorhynchus tshawytscha. Next base: position 16,888,175 of record NC_056436.1, on the reverse strand, counting down.
GGTGTTGATTGACTTGCTAAGAAATGTCAGGTAGAAAAGGACAGAGACTTGAAGAGAGAAACAAAGCTAAACACAAGCTGCATCCCAAATGACATCCTATTCGCTATATAGTACATTAGTATGGCACTGGTCAAAAGTAATGCACTATGTAGGGGATAGGGTGCCAACTGAGACACAGAGAAGTTGAAGAGGGAAACAAAGCTAAACATGAGTTGTTCATTAAAGAGGTAACAGTACAATGAGACACTGTAGTTCTCATCTACAACTGTTTTCCGTTCGATAGAGAATGTGAGTTTTGGTGTGAAATCTAACATGAAGGATTTGGAACTGCTAAGATGTTGTTGAAACTTCCTGTTTAACGCTACACAACATACAACGCTAAGTCACATCAGCACTTCTTACTTTTCTTATTCACTGGTTTGTTAAATCTCTGTTCCTAATCATTGACGTGTGAAATTGTAGTGTCGCTCAACTTTATAGTTGCTAGTTCAAGCACAGTTCATTTGCTTCTTTTAAAACCCAATGAAATTATTAATAAGATGTATACAAAATCGTCCTAAATGCGTAAGGATTTTAAAGTCTTGTGCCTCCATAGAATGACATTATAGTTACAAGGGTATGAACTGCATGAAATTTGTTCCTGCAATTCGCTCACTCAACCCTATTAGCTGGCTGGGTAATGTAAACCCATTCACTATGCACCAGCATCTCCCAAAATTGCTCTTAATACATGTTAACACACCATAGAGAAGCAGTAGTCGATAATAGCCTCATGAATAATGTAAATACATGTTAGGACGCTTGTTTCGTCATTGCCATGCTACAAGGTCTCCATTTTAACGGCGAATGCTCTCCGGTCCTACAGATTCATCTCAAATGCATTTCAATAAGCTTGGATGTAAATAATGTCACTATTCTGTCTCTTCCTGTGGTTGTGAAAAAAGAAAAGAAAAACATTTAAAAAGAGACAACGAGTGTTAGGTTATTTGAATATCATTGATATCTGATATGGCTTTAAAATTGCTTAAAGAGATACTTTATCTTCTTCCCCAGAGTCAGATGAACTCCTGGATACCATTTGAATGTCTCTGTATCCAGTATGAAGGAAGATAGAGGTAGTTTCACGAGCCAATGCTAACTAGCTTTAGTGCACCGAATGGAAGTCTATGGTTTCTACTAACATGCTGGCAGTTACCACATAATTCCAGTCATTGTGCTAACACTAGTTAGGAATTGCGCTAATGCTAGCTAGCAACTTCCTTCCAACTGCACACAGAGACATAAAAATGGTACTCACGAGTTCATCTGACTCTGGGGAAGTACAGTTGAAGTCGGAAGTTTACATACACCTTAGCAAATACATTTAAACTCAGTTTTTCACAATTCCTGACATTTGATCCGAGTAAAAATTCCCTGTCTTAGGTCAGTTAGGATCACCACTTTATTTTAAGAATGTGAAAGGTCAGAATAATAGAAGAGAGAATGATTTATTTCAGCTTTTATTTCTTTCATCACGTTCCCAGTTGGTCAGAAGTTTACATACATTCAATTATTATTTGGTAGCATTGCCGTCAAATTGTTTAACTTAGGTTAAACATTTCGGGTAGCCTTCCACAAGCTTCCCACAATAAGTTGGTTGAATTTTGGCCCATTCCTCCAGACAGAGCTGGTGTAACGGAGTCATGTTTTTATTCCTCCTTGCTCTCACACGCTTTTTCAGTTCTGCCAACACATTTTCCATGGGATTGAGGTCAGGGCTTTGTAATGGCCACTCCAATACCTTGACTTTGTTGCCATTTTGCAATAACTTTGGATGTATGCTTGGGGTCATTGTCCATTTAAATTACTAATTTGTGACAAGCTTTAACTTCCTGACTGATGTCTTGAGATGTTGCTTCAATATATCCACATAATTTCCCCCCCTCATGACGCCATCTATTTTGTGAAGTGCACCAGTCCCTCCTGCAGCAAAGCACCCCCACAACATGGCGCTGCCACCCCTGTGCTTCACGATTGGGATGTTGTTCTTTGGCTTGCAAGCCTCCCCCTTTTTCCTCCAAACATAACAATGGTCATTATGGCCAAACAGTTCTATTTTTGTTTCATCAGACCAGAGGACATTTCTCCAAAATGTACGATCTTTGTCCCGATGTTCATTTGCAAACCGTGGTCTGGCTTTTTTATGGCGGTTTTGGAGCAGTGGCTTCTTCCTTGCTGGGCAGCCTTTCAGGTTATGTTGATATAGGACTCGTTTTACTGTGGATATAGATACTTTGTACCTGTTTCCTCAAGCATCCTCACAAGGTCCTTTGCTGTTGTTCTGGGATTGATTTGCACTTTTCGCACCAAAGTACGTTCATCTCCAGGAGACAGAACGTGTCTCCTTCCTGAGCGGTATGACGGCTGCGCGGTCCCATGAACGTGGTGCCTTCAGGCGTTTGGAAATTGCTCCCAAGGATGAACTTGTGGAGGTCTACAATTTTTTTTCAGAGTTTTTGGCTGATTTCTTTTGATTTTCTAATGCTGTCAAGCAAAGAGGCACTGAGTTTGAAGGTAGGCCTTGAAATACATCCACAGATACACCTCCAATTGACTCAAATGATGCTTCTAAAGCCATGACATTGTTTTCTGGAATTTTCCAAGCTGTTTAAAGGCACAGGCAACTTAGTGTATGTAAAATTCTGACCCACTGGAATTGTGATACAGTGAATTATAAATGAAATAATCTGTCTGTAAACAATTGTTGGAAAAATGACTTGTGTCATGCACAAAGTAGATGTCCTAACCAACTTGCCAAAACTATAGTTTGTTAACAAAACAGCTGTGGAGTGGTTAAAAAACAAGTTTTAATGACTCCAACCTGTGTATGTAAACTTCCGACTTCAACTGTATATAAAAGGCTTCATTGTCAAAATCGTGAAGTAAATACACCTTATAGAGGGCTTGAATTAATTCACGGATATAGCAATTATTTCCCCAGGAGTATCCCGCCTTCGTTCTACAGTCATTATAATACTTAATGGACTCCTGCATTCGTAAGGTGCAAATCGGTAATCTCTTCATGACAACACATATCTTTCTGTTAGCGTGTTGTTTGTGTTCAACTATACACTAAGGGTACACAGGTCTTTCTTAAAACATGTGAATATCCATGTTTAACACATTCATCATATCTATATAGAATACAGGGGTATTTAGGAAGTGATAGAGATGTGGTATATACAGTATGTTGCGAAGGAATGGGACATTGATGACTTGTAATGATTTTACAAGGTACAGGGACGGGGGACAGGAACGGGACGGGGACGGGGTTCAGGGACGGGACGGGGGACAGGGACGGGGGGACGGGACAGGGGACGGGGTTCACAGGGACGGGGGACGGGGACGGGGGGACAGGGGACAGGGGGGGACAGGAGGACAGGGACAGGGGGACGGGGACGGGGGACAGGGACGGGGGGGGACGGGGGGACAGGGGGACAGGGACGGGGGACAGGAGGACAGGGACGGGGGACAGGAGGACAGGGACAGGGGGACGAGGATGGGGACGGGGGGACGGGGACAGGGGGACAGGGACGGGGGGGAGGACAGGGACAGGGGGACGAGGATGGGGGGACGGGGGACGGGGGACAGGGGGACAGGGACGGGGACAGGAGGACAGGGACAGGGGGACAAGGATGGGGGACGGGGGGACGGGGGACGGGGACGGGGGACAGGGGGACAGGGACAGGGGGACAGGAGGACAGGGACAGGGGGACGGGATGGGGGGACAGGGGGACAGGAGGACAGGGACAGGGGGACAGGGACGGGGGACAGGGGATGAGGATGGGGGATTTAGCACTAATTGCCCTCTTACCGGTTTTGTGTGGTGCTCTTGTCCTCAGGTTCAGTCTAATTAGTGGGCTTTAAGTGCGATCACCGGGCATCTGGCCACTTCCTCCACCATTGAGGCTCCAAACAGCACCAGGACTGGGGGAGACAATGATAGCCAATTATCCCCTTTTTTCACAACGAGGGGGCCTTAGGGGGTAAACATTAACGTGGATGATGGAGGGAGGGATGGAGGGAGGGGGCAGTGTCTGCTGGAGCAGTCCAGGTTGGTTGGGTGCGAGTGGGGGAATGCCAGGCAGGGGTTGGGCTTAGGGAGGATGGTGGGGAGGCTTAATGCTGGAGCTAGACAGCATCAGAGGAGAGAGCACGGGGAGTCGCGTGTGTTATTAAGGGTTCAGTCTTAGTATGGACAGAAAGGCCGGAGGAAAGAGACTGCTGTGAATTAGCATGCAATATGGTTCAGACATTATGGTGCATAAAATTGCTCTCTTATGTATGGTTTGGGTTTTAATTGTATGTACACGTGTAAAGGCTGAAAATTCAGTACACAAGTTAAACATACCATTTGCAGGAAGGACCAAGGAATTGTGTACAGAATGTGTCTGTGATAAGTTAAACCTAGCTAGCGGAACCCCTCCCCAACAGCCAATGAAATTGCAGGGCGCCAAATACAAATCAACAGAAATCTCATAAATCAAATTTCTCAAACATACAAGTATTAGGCACCATTTTAAAGATACAATTCTGGTTAATTCAGCCACAGCGTCTGATTTAAAAAATGCTTTACCACGAAAGCTCCACAAACGATTATGTTAGGTCACCACCAAGCCACAGAAAAACCCAGCCATTTTTACAGCCAAAGAGAGGAGTCACAAAAAGCACAAATAGAGATAAAATGAATCAGTAATCTTTGATGATCTTCATCAGATGACACTCATAGGACTTCATGTTACACAATACATGTATGTTTGGTTCAATAAAGTGCACATTTATATCAAAAAATCTCATTTTACATTGGCATGTTACGTTCAGTAGTTCTAAAACATGCGGTGATTGTGCAGGGAGCCACATGAATTCACAGAACTACTCATTATAAATGTTGATGAAAATTCAAGTGTTATGCATGGAATATTAGATACACTTCTCCTTAATGCAACCGCTGTGTCAGATTTCAAAATAACTTTACGGAAAAAGCAAATCTGAGTACGGCGCTCAGAGCCCAAACCAGCGAAAATAAATATCCACCATGTTGCGCAGTCAACATTAGTCAGAAATAGCATTATAAATATTCACTTATCTGTGATGATCTTCATCAGAATGCACTCCCAGGAATAGCAGTTCCACAATAAATGTTTGTTTTGTTCAATAATGTCCATCATTTATGTCCATTTATGTCCAAATAGCTTCTTTGTTAGGGCATTTGGTAAACAAATCCAAAAGCGTGTTCAGGTCCAGTCGGACGAAAAGTTCAAAAAGTTATATTCCAGGTCGAAGAAACTTGTCACACTAAGTATAGATTCAATCTTTAGGATGTTTTTATCATAAATGTTCAATAACGTTCCAACCGGAGAATTCCATTGTCTGTAGAAAAGCAATGGAACGCAGGTCGCTCTCATGTGAAATGCACGTGACCAGTGCATGGCTCTCTGCCAGACCACTGAGCTCTCATCCGGTCCCACTCCACAGTAGAAGCTGAAACAACGTTCTAAAGACGGTTGACATCTAGTGGAAGCCTTAGGAAGTGCAACATAACCCATATCCCACTGTGAATTCGATAGGGGCTGAGTTCAACGACTACAAACCTCAGATTTCCCAGTTCCTGTTTGAATTTTTTTCTCAGGTTTTTGCCTGCCATATGAGTTCCGTTATACTCACAGACATCATTCAAACAGTTTTAGAAACTTCAGAGTGTTTTCTATCCAATAATAATAATGATCTGCATATATTAGCATCTGGGACTGAGTAGGAGGCAGTTCACTCTGGGCACGCTATTCATCCAAAAGTGAAAATGCTGCCCTCTATCCCAAAGAAGTTTTAAGAAACCTTCGTAAAATCTTTGTGACTTTGAATGGGAAAGTAAACTCTTTACTATTTCTTCAGCACAACCACACAAAACATGGCCACCAAGAATCTACAATGGTGGCCCAAACGTTTATAAGAACAAAGAAACTTGAGAGAGAAGAATTCTCCGAAACATCTCTCTCTACTTCTCTCACCCTGTCCCTTTCTCTCTCTCTATCGTCCCTCTCCTTCTTTCTCTTTCATTGTTTAGGGTTCATCATTCGGCAGGCAGGCTGGGAGCGATAATCTTTTAATTTTAATTTTAATCATGATCAAGGCCCTGTGTTTGCTTATGTAATACACTGGAAACTGTTAATCTGGTTTAAAGGTGCCCTTCATCCTGGGCCACCTCTGAAAACAAAAAGAAAGTAGTGTTACTGTCATGGCGACAGACCTGGCAGTGATTAACAACACAGATCTCACTCCCGTCTGATAGCAGGGTCATTTCACGAAAAGAGTGCGTTTTTTAAGTCCTTTCGATATTTTAAGTAGAAATTGTGCACCAATATTGAATATTTAAATGCCTGTTATATTAAATTAAATGCCCTTTAATATAGACCACATTGATAATTCAATAAATCAGATTGTTAATATGAATAAAGGCTTGCTAAAGTGCTAAAATCCCAGCCTGATCACCCATGACACAAGTCAGTATTTGACTCCATCCGTATCTGTGGACGTTGGGAGATGATGTGGAAACCGGCCACTAGGAGCAACAGCAACATCTAATAGTCAAAACAGTGTAAAAGAAGCAGGTGAGCGAGCTGGTTCTACTCTTTTTGGCAATTTTCTGGTGTTTTGTGGAAAACCCTGTTACGATCAACCCTGTTACGGTCAACCCTGTTATGGTCAACCCTGTCATGGTCAACCCTGTTATTGTCAACCCTGTTACAATTACGTTTGTTTTGACCAAGTTACACTTCTCAAAAGGCACCAAATTGGTGGAACGACCTAGCAGCAGAGTTATTTAATTTGTTAAGTACAGACACACACATGGTAACATTTTCCAACCACTTTTCTTCCCTTACACAAGCTATATCCGATTCCCACCCACAACACCAATGGAAGATGTTATAGAAAATGTTATACAGCCAACGTTGTCTACCTTGTTTGTTTATGGTCCTGTTGCAACAACATGGGGTGAATGCGTTGGAGGAAAATGACCAAACTGTCATACTTGAGTAAAAGTAAAGATACCTTAATATAAAATGACTCAAGTAAAAGTGAAAGTCACCCAGTAAAACATTACTTGAGTAAAACTCTAGAAGTATTTGGTTTTAAATATACTGAAGTTCCAAAAGTCAATGTAATTGCTAAAAAAGTTAAAATAATTTCCAAATCCTTAGATTAAGAAAAACAGATACCAAAATGTTCTTGTTTTTTTATTTACTCATAGCCAGGCTCACACTCCAACACTCAGACATCATTTACAAAATAAGGATTTGTGTTTAGTGGGTCCACCAGATCAGAGACCGTAAATGTTCTCTTGATAAGTGTGTGAATTGGACCATTTTCCTGTCCTGCTAAGCATTCAAAATGTAACGAGTACTTTTGGGTGTCAAGGATATTACAGTATATGGAGTAAAAAGTACATCATTATCTTTTGGAAAAGTAAAAGTTTTCAAAAATATCAATAGTAAAGTAAAGTACAGATACTGCAAAAACTACTTAAGTAGTACTTTAAAGTGTTTTTATTTGAGTATTTTACACCACTGGGTACAAGGCGGTTAATTAATATACTGTATGAGTGGAGCTGGCTGTGTGTGTGTGTGTGTGTGTGTGTGTGTGTGTGTGTGTGTGTGTGTGTGTGTGTGTGTGTGTGTGTGTGTGTGTGTGTGTGTGTGTGTGTGTGTGTGTGTGAGCAGAGTGGGCAGTGCATGGAGGGCCTGCGGGTCAGTGGGGTGTGGGGGAGCTGGATGAGTCATGGGACAGCTAAGACTGACATATCAGACCTGACTAACTTGCTTAATAGCGCAGAGTGTGATGTGTGGACTTGAGAAAGGGAGTGTGTGTGAGAGAGGGAGTGTAAGAGAGAGAGGGAGTGTGAGAGAGAGGGAGGGAGTGTAAAGAGAGGGAGATAGTGTGAGAGAAAGGGAGTGTGTGAAAGAGAGAGGGGGTGTGTGATAGAGAGGGAGTGGCGAGAGAGAGGGTGTGTGAGAGAGATGGAGTGTGAGAGAGAGGGAGGGAGTGTAAAGAGAGGGAGATAGTGTGAGAGAGAGGGAGTGTGAGAGAGAGGGAGTGAGAGAGAGGGATGGAGTGTAAAGAGAGGGAGAGAGTGTGCGAGAGAGGGAGTTTGAGAGAGAAGGAGAGAGTGGAGAGAGAGGGATTGAGTGGAGATAGAGGGAGGGAGTGTGTGAATAGAGAAAGGGAGAGTGTGAGAAAGAGGGAGTGGAGAGAGAGAGAGGGAGTGTGTGAAATAGAGGGAGTGTTTGAGAGACAGAGAGAGTGTTTGAGAGAGGGAGTGTGAGAGTGTCCTGACCTCTCCTGTCTCAGCCTCCAGTATTTATGCTGCAATAGTTTGTGTCAGGGGGCTAGGGTCAGTCTGTTAAATCTGGAGTATTTCTCCTGTTTTATCCGGTGTCCTGTGTGAATTTAAGTATGCTCTCGCTAATTCTTTCTCTCTCTTTTTCTCTTTCTTTTTCTCTTTCTTTTTCTCTTTCTTTCTTTCTTTCTTTCTTTCTTTCTTTCTTTCTTTCTTTCTTTATTTCTTTCTTTCTTTCTTTCTTTCTTTCTTTCTTTCTTTCTTTCTTTCTTTCTTTCTTTCTTTCTTTCTTTCTTTCTTTCTCTTGGAGGACCTGAGCCCTAGGACCATGCCTCAGGACTACCTGGCCTGGTGACTCCTTGCTGTCCGCAGTCCACCTGGTCATGCTGCTGCTCCAGTTTCAACTGTTCTGCCTGCGGTTATGGAACCCTGACCTTTTCACCGGACGTACTACCTGTCCCAGACCTGATGTTTTCAACTCTCTAGAGACAGCAGGAGTGGTAGAGATACTCTGAATGATCGACTATGAAAAGCAAAACTGACATTTACTCCTGAGGTGCTGACCTGTTGCACCCTCGACAACCACTGTGATGATTATTATTTGACCCTGCTGGTCGTCTATGAACATTTGAACATCTTGACCATGTTCTGTTATAATCTGCACCCAGTACAGCGAGAAGATGACTGGACACTACCTCATAGCCTGGGTCCTCTCTAGGTGTCTTCCTAGGTTCCGGCCTTTCTAGGGAGTTTTTCCTAGCCACTGTGCTTCTACACCTGCATTACTTGTTGTTTGGGGTTTTAGGCTGGGTTTCTGTACAGCATTTTGTGACATCAGCTGATGTAAGAAGGGCTTTATAAATACATTTGATTGATTGTGTGAGAAAGAGAGGGAGTGTGTGAGAGGGAGGGAGAGAGAGAGGAGTGGAGAGAAAGAGAGGGAGTGTGTGAGAGAGTGAGAGAGTGAGAGAGATAGAGAGAGTGAGAGAGAGAGAGAGTATTTGAGAGAGAAGGAGTGAGAGAGAGTGGGATTGGAGAGTGGGAGTGGAGAGAGAGAGAGAGAGAGAGAGGAGAGAGGCAGTATGTGAGAGAGAGGGGGAGTGTTTGAGAGAGGGTGTGTGAGAGAGAGAGGGAGTGTGTGAAAGAGAGGGAGTGTGAGAGAGAGAGAGGGAGTGGAGAGAGAGAGCGAGGCAGTGTGTGAGTATGAGAGAGAGGGAGTGCATGAGAGAGGGAGTGTGAGAGTGAGAGGGAGTGGAGAGAGAGAGAGTGAGTGTTTGAGAGAGAAGGAGTGTGTGAGAGAGGGAGTGGAGATAGAGGGAAAGGGAGTGTGTGAGCGAGAGGGAGTGTGAGAGAGAGAGAGAGGGAGGGAGTGTGTGAGAGAGAGTCACTGGAGATGAGAACCTTTGATGTCATGTGATAGACTGACATTCAGAGAGGAGAGAAACATTTTTTTTAAAGATAGAAAGAAAGAGAGTGAGAAGCCAGGCTAAGAGTCAGCAGGGTTGTCATGGTGACCAGGGTTTTGTCACAAATGGCACCCTATTCCCTTACAGTGAATAGAGTGCCATTAGAGACCAGGATGTAGGGATAGACAGGATTACAATTTCCCAAGGAGCACACAAGGTTTTATTTAATGAATGAGTCACTGAATCATCTCCAAATTGTACAACTCCAAACACAGCAACACAGCACTCTGAGGGCCTGGAGCACCTGAACCCTGCAGGTTGGATTCCTCCCGACATGACACCTGTTGGAGCAGGTGAACCCTGCAGGTTAGATTCCTCCTGACATGACACACTTGTTGGAGCAGGTGAACCCTGCAGGTTAGATTCCTCCTGACATGACACACCTGTTGGAGCAGGTGAACCCTGCAGGTTAGATTCCTCCTGACATGACACACCTGTTGGAGCAGGTGAACCCTGCAGGTTAGATTCCCCCTGACATGACACACCTGTTGGAGCAGGTGAACCCTGCAGGTTAGATTCCTCCTGACATGACACACCTGTTGGAGCAGGTGAACCCTGCAGGTTAGATTCCTCCTGACATGACACACCTGTTGGAGCAGGTGAACCCTGCAGGTTAAACCGTACCTGCTTGGACCGCCTTCAGCATACTTTGCCAAATGTTTCTGTATGTACTGTACATGCCTAAATATGTGTCCCACCCATGATCCAATAAATAGATAACCAGTTAGATATGGATTTTAAGTTCATTTATCTCAGTGATGGTCAAGTGCAATTAAACTGATATTCTGCTGTTATCAAGATAGAGTCAAATGTATGACATGTTGATCGATAGAATCAATTATATTTGTGGGTGTTATGTTCTAAAATTGGGTAGAAAAACTGCCCTTTAACCAGTAAGCAAGTTTTCATAATCTAATGACGATACCCAACATCTCACTGATTACATGACAATATGATGCTAGTTTAATAAAGTTTATAAAACTGTTTACTCTACTCTCTCCAGTATACAGTATATCAGTGTTGGTTGTTTGTGTGAATGTTGGCTGTTGATGAGTATCATGACTAAACCTGGCTAATCTTCCATTCCATTCACACTCAAAGGAGGACTTATTTCTCTATACATAGGTGACCCATTCATTTCCTTCTTGCATGTTCAGTTCCGGAAGATCATTGTCAAATCGAATGAGATGTACAGTATAGTATGCAGCATCTCAAATTGGATTGCATGGCTTCTTAAACGAAAGCAACTAATTTCATGGCTAATGCGCTTAATTTGAGAAAATAATTAAAGATTTCCACACTTGTTATTTGCCATATAATTTATACAGTGGGGTTGCCACTTTTAAACAGGATTTTTGTATAAATATATTTTTTCATTCATCAAATGTACCCAATGCAAAATTAGAAAGCAGATCATTATTTGTCTGTTTCAACGTTGGACTACAAAGTGAGTTAGGTTTGTGCCTTTATTGTGTACAGTACTACAGTCTACTTTGACCACATTTTCTTTGTGGTTACTAGAACAGAGCGTTGACACTTTCAAGTTGTGATAGTTGTGTTTTATACTTCATCAGAGACTTAAAACATCTTAACTCAACAAAAGTTATTCCTCCCCAAAAAACAATCTACATGAATAACAAAACATGTCTCCTGACATGTGCATAACAGCAATTTGATTACAAACAATGTATAATTAAGGGAGCGCATGTAACACAAAGTGCAAACACTTCAATTGTTAAAGAAAAAATAAATAGTATATAATTAAATAATGAATAAAAAATTCAGGCCTATAAATGCTGATTGATGTCCAGGAAGGGCTCATTTTTACCGGCAGCTGGTTGACAGTGATTGCGAAAGCCCATTTAACAGCTGATGTTTTGTTATGATTGGACATGTCACTCTTCTTCTGCTGATTAAAAAGGGAACAGAGAAAAAGCCTAAAACGTAACCATGCCTGCATCCTCTCCTTTATGTGGGTTTTATTTATTTATTTATTTTCGCTCAGGCAAAAGCGATGGGTGCATATTATTTTGTCAGTCAATGCCACAACATATGTGTAACATTCAGAGGGTTTGCAAAGACGCCCTTTTCTTTCTTGCTTAGAGAAAAACGAACTTCTCTTCCAAGAAGTTTGTCTCTAAATAGGTGTGAAAACGTGATATTTCTGTATTTTACAGTGCCTTTGGAAAGTATCCATACTCCTTCACTTTTCCACATTTTGTTAGGTTACAGCCTTATTTTAAAATTGATTAAATAGTTTTTTCCCCCCATCATTAATCTGCACACATATACGACAAAGCAGAAAACATGTTTTTATAAATTTTTGCTAATTTATTTGTAAAAACCCACTGAAAGTATAACATTTACATAAGTATTCAGACCCTTTACTAAGTACTTTGTTGAAGCACCTTTGGCAGTGATTACAGCCTCAAGTCTTCTTGGATATGACGCTACAAGCTTGGCAAACCTGTATTTGGGGAGTTTCTCCCATTCTTCTCTGCAGATCCTCTCAAGCTCCGTCATGTTCAGGTCTCACCAGAGATGTTAGATCAGGATCAAGTCTGGGCTCTGGCCGGGTCACTCAAGGACATTCAGAGACTTGTCCTGAAGCCACTCCTGCATTGTCTTGGCTGTGTGCTTAGGGTCATTGTCCTGTTGAAAGGTGAACCTGTCTGAGGTCCTGAGTGCTCTGGAGAAGGTTTTTATCAAGGATCTCTCTGTACTTTGCTCCGTTCATCTTTGCCTCGATCCTGACTAGTCTCCCAGTCCCTGCTGCTGACAAACATCCCCATAGCATGATGCTGCCACCACCATACTTCACTGTAGGGATGGTGTCAGGTTTCCTCCAGACGTGACGCTTGGCATTCAGGCCAAAGAGTTCAATCTGGATTTCATCAGTCCAGAGAATCTTGTTTTCATGATCTGAGAGTCTTTAGGTGCCTTTTGGCAAACTCCAAATGGTTGTCATGTGCCTTTTACTGAGGAATGGCTTCCGTCTGGCCACTCTACCATGAAGGCCTGATTGGTGGAGTGCTGCAGAGATGGTTGTCCTTCTGGAAAGTTCTCCCATCTCCACACAGGAACTCTAGAGCTCTGTCAGAGTGAACATGGAGTTCTTGGTAACCTCCCTGACCAAGGCCCTTCTCCCTCGATAGCTCAGTTTGGCCAGGAGGCCAGCTCTAGGAAGAGTCTCCAAACTTCTTCCATTTAAGAATCATGGAGGCCACTGTGTTCTTGGGGACCTTCAATGCTGCAGAAATGTTTTGGTACCCTTCCCCAGATCTGTGCCTCGACACAATCCTGTCTCAGAGCTCTATGGATAATTCCTTCGACCACATGGCTTGGTTTTTTCTCTGACATGCACTGTCAACTGTGGGACCTTATATAGACAGGTCTGTATATAAAAAAACTGTTGACGCTTTGTTATGATGGGGTATTGTGTGTAGATTGCTGAGGAATTTGTTTTATTTAATCCATTTTAGAATAAGGCTGTAACGTAACAAAATGTGGAAAAAGTCAAGGGGTCTGAATGTTTCCGAATGCACTGTATATACACTGAGTGTACAAAACATTAAGAACACCTTCCTAATATTGAGTTGCACCGCCTTTTGCCCTCAGAACAGCCTCAATGTGTCATGGACTCTAGAAGATGTCAAAGGGCTCCACAGGGATGTTAGCCCATGTTGACTCCAATGCTTCCCACAGTTGTGTCAACAAAAAATCCTTCTTTCACCTGTACCCTCCCCTTCATCTACATTGATTGAAGTGGATTTAACAAGTGACATTAGTAAGGGATCATAGCTTTCACTTGGATTCACCTGGTCAATCTATGTCACCTGGTCAGTCTATGTAATGTTTTGTACACTCAGTGTATATTTCCACACTATGAGGTTGTGAAAAGGACGATAAAGCCCTTTTAGTGTAAGAGCTGTTTGAAAAGATTGCCTGAAATTTCAGCCTGTTTTGGTGGGATGGAGTTCTGGCCTGCCTGGTGACATCATCAGGCGGTAAATTAGCTAATAGATCGATAAGAAAGAGTTCCAAACCTCTCTGCCAGACCACTCACAGACAGTCCTAGCAAAATGCTTGCTTGCAAAATTACTTCTTGTCCATTTTTTGGTTCATTTTAACCCAGAAATGATTTGGTATTTTGTATTGTCTGCATTGGAACTTTAAGTTTCACTCTTCTTAGAAATCAGAGGTGGTACTTTGGTTTTAGAAGTGGTGAGGACATAACCTGGCGGAGGATCTGGGGGAGGACCCCCAGAGCTTTGTTGGGCATCTAAAGTACATTTTTTGCATTTTTACAAAATCCAATATGTCGTCTCCATTTAGAACAAAAAGTAAGCAAAATGCCCACAGTCTTCAAGCTAGGTAAGAGATAATGATTTAATATGTTTAAGTGGTTAATAAGACTGAACTAGATCAAAGGTCATTCGATAATAAAAATGGTGTTGCATCTAACCAATAGCCTAACAAATGAACAACTCTTGAAATATACATAGGCTTTTGATTGTCTTTATTAAGATATCCTGCATATCAAATTTCCGCCATAACGACCTGTCAACCCGAGCAACCTGCATGCCCGACCCCTACCAGTCTAGTCAACAACTCAACTCTCTCCCAACACAAGTTCCTTCCCAATTTCCACCTTACATTTTTTGAGTTCCCAAAGGAAAGATTTGGAAACAAAAAAACACACAAAAAAAAAAATACATATAAGGTCTTGTTTTCAAAATACATACTCCTTTAGTCGTATTGTATTCCATATAAGGCGTTCAGACCTTATGAAAGTTGCCCAGTATACCCTTCATCTTGTCATTAGTCAAAGCTAGTGATACATAACTTGACATTGTGGGAGGATAAGCAACAATTCAATTAATGGCAATGCATTTCTTAGTCGCTATGAATGCTAGGTTACACAGTTTCTTCTGATAAGTCTCCAGTATCAACATTTCCAAGCAATCAAAAACAACGAGAAGGGGGAATCTGTAGGCATGCTGAGACAAAAGAACATACTCTTTGGCAGAATTCAGCCAGCCTTCACAAGACCACAACATATGCAAATATGTCCCTATTGTGTTTTACACCTCCAGCAGAGGAATTACATTTCTGAGTGCATGTAATTCAGTTTGACTGGCATATAGTTCCTTCTATGGATGGCCTTTAAACTGCATTTATTTATGTCTGAGATAATATGAACATGATTGGGCATTCAAACATATCTGTATCTATACCTTCTACCAGGTCTTCCTCACATTTTTCGTTTTACATGTTTTGTGTCATTGGGAAAAGCCTCTATTAACCCTTGATACAGTTTGTAAATCAACTTTGGAGGATTGTCAGACTTAAATAAATATTGATTACCCATTTATTTGTCTCTGTCTGCACATCATCCTCCTACAAGGTAGGCTATATCCCATAGGCCTATGTAAAATGTAACAAGTGTCTCTGGCATCATTCTTGCTGCTTCATACCTGTGCAATCAGGCGCATGTGTGGCCTGAATTAAATAGAGTAGACTACAGGCTATGCATGGGCAGGGAAGCAGGGGGCAGTTATCTTTCCAAGGAAGTGTACTTCATAAATAGGCCTATGCTTAGACTGTAGATTACTACATTTCCTAGAAAGGCCTAACTATTGATCAGCCACATATATCTTTTTTTATTATGTTTTGGATACACGTAGTGACTCAGGGCTAGAACATGGTATATCTACAGTTGAGGACCAATGGGAAAGTAATTCTGCTTTGAAAGTAGATAAACTTGTAACCCCACTTTTGAGAAAATGGCCCTTGAATGTTTTGTTACACCTACTGGGGAGCTCTTCTTTGACTACTACACCCATTTAGCATCTTTCACACCCTCTTAAATCTTAGCCCCACCCACCTCTTTAAGGATTCACATGTGAGGCCATGTGCTAAACAGTGAGCACGATAGTGTACAAAAAAATCTATGATTTCAAGACTAAAGGCTGGTTTATGCTACGTCTATCGACATGTCTGTATACAGTTGTCGCAGTGACATCATGAACATTCTATTGTCATCCAACATAAAACTTGTCCTTGTTGTTACGACAAAACGACAGGTTGCATGACATCAGCAGCCTGGTTGTCCAAAATAGTATAACTGGTGTATTTTAACACCAACAAACCCATCCGTCTAAAACTGTATTTGGTATATGTCAATCTCGCAAACCAGGCAACTAAAGGCAACTTTCTAAACACTGTTTAGCTAGCTAACGTTAAGTTAGCTGGCTAGCCAGTTCAAATAATGACCATATCATATAGCTGACAACATCTTAAATTGAGCTAATTTCCATTCATTTCTACAGGAAAACAAACTCACAACAGGATCATTATTTACATGTTAATGGAGTGATAATTACAGAAAATAGCTTACAGGAGTGAGTGTGACAAAATAAAAGCAGGGCATTCTACTGGAGCACTTTAGAACTTTGACACTATCTCGTTGGCCTAACATTACATCCTAATTTGACTTTGGTGCAAGTCACGTTTTTCTTCACATTACCGTCTCAGGTAAAAACACACTAGCTAGTTAACATTAGGCTATAACTAGCAAAGCAAATGGCTCTGAGATATGAATAATACTACTACACAGATCATACACGTAACATTAGCTAGCTAACTGTACGCTTTAACTTGCAATGACAAAATTTGAAATGTATAATATGTGAAAATGTATATTGAGCACTGAGTCTCTTAGCTGGACTCTCTTACCTGTCCGTATACATGGTTGAACTTTTCTCCCTCTGTCACGGATGCCAATGTTGTCCTTAGTTTTAAGATGTAATCCGGAGACAGGTGTTTTATACAACAGCCTTCTGTGTTCTCTTTCGACTCCCTCCGCATTTGCAATCAAACAGGCTGGCTAAACAGGATGGCTAAACTCCCAGAAAACAAATTTAGCGGCTTAGCACTAGTTTGAAGTCTTAGCAGCGCCTTCTTCGTTGACCTCTGGGTTTTGCTAATGTTAAGGAAGTGGAGATGTGCGTTAACAGACAGAGGCCTGGAGGGGTCAGTTTCTTTGGACCTTTTCTTAATAATGCTCAGAGTGGCTTTTGGGAGCAGAACAGTTTTTAGTGTATACATGATGGAGTACACATTGTGTGTTGCATTCAGGCTTTAGAGACTTAACTGAATGAATTGATTTCACCAGACTGCTACTGTTAAAATTCAATATGTACCAACACATGGTCTAACTATTCAAAGGTAGACAAGGTGTGAGTGTTTAACACAAGTTTTTAAACCTTTAACATAGTTCTCAACTGTTTAGTAGCAAAGCAATGAATCAGCCATCTTCCTCAAGTGAATTACCAAGGAAGGTTGAACAGTTTTATTGTAGCCTATTGTCAACATTAGTGGAAGGACTGAATTTGGTGAACAAAATACTTTTCTCACAAATGGGTCTACTTTAGTCAAGGCCAGCAGAGTAATGGACCACTGTTGGCATTCAGGAATGATGACACCCACCAACCCTTCATGTATCTCTATTGTGGACATGACACCTGATTCTTTTGCCTGGATCTTACAGTTCAGCTGTTGAAAGGTGTAAAACCAAGTGTGTCTGAGTGTCAATTGAAGACGAATTGAAGACAATTGAAGACAAACAATAGATCAGCTGATATAGACATTTACTTCTCAATACAGTCTAAAAAGCCAGGATGACTGAATGTCACCTGCCACCTGGACGACCCAGCAAGGTGTAAAGGTCAAAGGTTATGTCCAGGTGTATAGTATTAATGTTCCGTTTAAGGTCGCCTCCTAACCTTATTTCAGTGTTAGTTTCTTTATGAGAGAGTCCCTCTCATTGAGTAGGGCTACTTCCCAATAGTTCGGGACATATCCGTAGTGTGTGGTAATGATTCTCTCATGTAGATAGAGATAGAGCCGTCGTCGTAAATGCGATTAACAACTAGCTAATTAAAGATCAATGGGGCGTCTTTTTAATGTGATTTGTTTAATGGATTTACTGGGGACACCCCGTCCATAAACCAGCAATGTCACCACAAAGTGATGAGATTTTGATATCAAACCTCCTTTCCTCCCTCCTCCCTCTCTTCATCCACATGCCACCTCGACACCCTCCCTGTTTGTTCTCTTCCTGTTTTAAGAAGATACTTAAACCGATGCACCGGATCTAATGTACTGTCTGTGTTTTTCTTGCTACCACAACTGAAACAGGTCTATAGACTCTCTTAGTCGCCCATCAATCTCATTACAAGCCACCGCATAGTGACACAGAGAGCAGTTTGTTCTGTCAGTGTAAAAACATCATCATTTATGGTATAGCAGGAAGAAAAAACACCTTAATCCACTGCCGGCCAATACCTGTTAGGCTTGGCCAACTAATAAATAACCGAGAGTTTGATACAGTAGCTATCAGGAGTTAGAATATGTCTACGACCCAAATAGCACCAAATTCCCTTTATTGTGCACTAATTTTGACCAGCAGCGTATGGATCCTGGTCAAAAGTAGTGCACTACATTGGGAATAGGGTACCACCTGGGACATATTTGATGTCTTTCAGGCACATGTTCAGGCGGTTTAATATATCGTTTTAATCAGGCAGCGACTTGCAGTAAGTTAGCACTCTGCCACCGATACAGCTTCCCACATTTCAGGGATTTGTGAGAGGAAAATAAATAAGCCACAGACAGAGCCTCCCTCCCACCTTACTTTCTCATTCTTATTCCCTGTATCAAAACCTCATGCCCCCCCCACCACACCCCGACTCCCCCAGTACAGTATTCATCCCTCATCCCATCCCATGTTCACCACCAGTGGCCTAGCTAAAGTTTCATTTCACTCTTTTTCTAAATTAAAAAGACAAATGCCACACGTCTGGGGTAATAAGAGGGGCTTTTGATGGGGAATGATGTGCGAGGCCCTCATTTTAGCGGCTTAAACCGTTATAAAAACCTTTGTGCTGTGCCGTGCGAGGGGCAGGCGGCGCGATGAACGGCGAGGTGTGCGCGCGTGTGGAGCAGTCGGGTGCAGGGAATAAAGGCAGATAGAGCCTGAGCCAGGCAGGAGTTGGGTGTTAATACGGAGATTGGCTGGAGATTATACCAGGTTCTGGGAGATTCAGTCACAATATTTAAGTCTCTGCTTTTCTCAGATGGTAACCATGCCAACCTCACTGGGAAACTATTAAACAGCTCTGCATCGCAAAATAGGAGGCCTTTCTGAAAGCCAAAATGGTGGACTACCCTACCATCAACCCCAACACTGAATTAGCCCCTCATCAGTTGGGGAACATCGGGTGCTTACGGGACAAAGTGCTTCTTAGAGAAGAAAGGATTTTGACACAGAGACTCATTTTCATATATATTGTTTCCCACAAATGTTTAGTTTAATAACTTTTGAAAGTAGTTTGTTATGAAAAGGAACTGAGAAACAGGTATCAAGAAAAACTTTTGACCTAAAGAATTTAATAACTCATATACAGTACAGTGCCTTCAGAAAGTATTCAACTTACTGACTTTTTTCTCATTTTGTTGTAAAATAAGTGAATATACAAAGAGAAATTCATGCTTGTGACATACGAGTTCAGTTGACCATGACAATTAGTCAAAAACACCATCCCCTTTCTCTCTCTCTCTCTCTCTCTCTCTCTCTCTCTCTCTCTCTCTCTCTCTCTCTCTCTCTCTCTCTCTCTCTCTCTCTCTCTCTTCTCTCTCTCTCTCTCTCTCTCTCTCTCTCTCTCTCTCTCTCTCTCTCTCTCTCTCTCTCTCTCTCTCTCTCTCTCTCTCTCTCTCTGTCTCTCTCTCTCGTCGGAGTGCATGCTGGGAGTGCATGCTGGGAGTGAGTCGTCAAGCAGGAGTGATTGTGAGTGCGAATGGAATTTCTTTTCACTCTATTGGGTTTTGGTATGTATATATATATATATTGATTAGTTTAGTTGTTTTAAGGGTATCTTGTTTAAACTATCACTAAGCACGTATAGGGGTGGTGGGATCTTTGAGGTTGGTTTTTCGCGAGGGCACAACCAGCGGGTGGGGCTGGTTGCTATGGCCACTCGCGGAAATGAAGAGTTTGAAAAACTTAGTCGGAGGCATGGAGTAAAGATTCCTGCTGCGGCCGGGTGTTCAGTGGAAGAATGTAGCTTGGCTGTGGGTGCTATCATTGGGTATGATAGCATCAAATCAGCCTCAAGGATGAATAGCGCTGTAGTGATATTTTTAGATTCAATTGAAAAGGTGAATAAGATAGTTGAGAGAGGTGTTGTGTTGCGGGAGACACAGACGCCGGTATTTCCGCTTATGAATCCGGCGAAGAAAGTTATGCTTTCTAACGTGCCACCATTTGTTAGAGATGAAGTGTTAGAGCGAGAGTTATCTCGCCATGGTCAAATTGTATCTACAATAAAGAAGGTTATTTTTGGATGCAAATCTCCGTTGTTGAAACATGTCGTGTCTCATAGGAGACAAGTGCATATGATTTTAAAAAAGGAAGGAGATTAACTGAATTTAGCGTTTAGCTTTAAGATTGATGGATTTGATTATGTCTTCTATGCATCTACTGAATCAATGAAATGTTTTGGATGTGGAAGAGAGGGGCATTTGGTGCGTAGTTGTCCCGAGAATGAGCGCGCTGAGCCTGGTAGTAGCTTTAGTGCGGGTGCAATTAACGCAACACCGCAAAGGGATGAAAATACTACGGGTGCAGGGGAAGAGAGAAGGTGGGCAGATGTGGTTGGAAAAGTAGGAGAGGAAGGCAGTGTGAATACGGGGGCAATTGTGGTAGATCAGAACAAAGAGGGAGGGGATACAGTAGGTGAGATTGCGACTGCCGTCGCTAAGGTGGTGCTGGAAAATGAAATTGGAAGTCAAGAGGAGTTTGAAATAACGGAAAAGGAAGCGGATGTTTTCAAAATACCGAGGAGTAAAAGGAAGAATTTAAGGGGTGGTGAAGGGTCTAATTCTAAGAGAAAGGTAAAGAGTGATAAAGCAGTTGAAGATGAACAAGTTGTAGAGATGGTGGAGTATTCTTCTGGGGAGGATAGCGAGAGTGAGTCATCTGACGCGTCACAACAATATAGTGAGATAAATGGGGCGGAAGGGAGGTATGGGATCGAGAGGATACGTCAATTTCTGAAGTTGACAAAAGGGAAGAAATATATGCAGGATTACAATGTAACTGATTTTTTCCCTGAACGTGAATTGTTTATTGAATCAGCAAAGTTTCTGATGTCAAAAATTACAGGGGGAAGTTTGAAAAGCCCTGAAATTGCTAGACTCAAGAAAGTGGTCACGAGAGTGATAAGTGATGTAAATTCTAAAGAAAATGAAAGAGTTCCGTTGCAGTTTTAACTCTGTAAAGAGATGTGGTGGCTGTATCTTCCTCTGTATTTTTTTATTATCCATGAGCAGTTTTAAGATCTCTTCTTTAAACGTAAATGGGGTAAGATGTTAAAAAAAGAGCCATGGTGTATGAGTTAATTAGGGGAAAGGGAAGTGACATCATTTTTCTACAAGAAACGCATTATAATTTGGAAAATGAAGTTATGTGGCAACAGGAGTGGGGGGGACAGTGGTGTGTAGTCATAAAAACTCAAAAAGTGGGGGTGTGGTTATCATGTTCTTAAAAGGGTTTTTGCCGTTGTCATATGAAGTTGAAGAGGTAGTTGAGGGGAGGTTATTAAAAGTTAGAGCAAGGTATGAAAACATCACTATGTGTCTGATAAATGTATATGCCCCAGTGGTGACAGTTGAGAGGGTATGTTTTTTAGAGACATTATCAAATACCATTGAGAAATGTAACAAAGAAGATTATTTGTTTATTGCTGGGGATTTTAACTGCACAGTTAGCGATTTAGATAGAAATCATCAAGAACCTCATATAGCCTCAAGGACGTTTTTAAAACGCCTTATTGTAACAAATGAACTGTTTGGAGGAGTCAACATGGAGGAACAAGGCAGTACACCTGGGTGCATGTGAGAGAGAACATCATCTCTATGGCCAGGTTAGATAGGTTTTATGTTTTTGAGCATCAATCTCAGGTCTGTAAATCAAGTGTGATAACTCCAGTGGGATTTTCTGATCATTGTTTAATAACAGAGGTGGTGTTCATTAACGATGTAAAACCCAAAAGCGCATGGCATTTTAATATAACTTTATTGAGTGATGCTCACTTCAGGAACTGTTTCAGTTTTTTTTGGGAGAGGTGGAGGTCTCAAAAGGCCAGTTTTGCATCCCTTCAACAATGGTGGGATATAGGGAAAATCCAGATTCAACAATTTTGTAATCAATACACGAGGAATATCACCAGATCAATGAAAGCCCTAGAGATTGAAATAGTGGAATTCATGACGTTGGTTGAGACCACAGGAGATCGAGGCCATACTAAGGCCCTCAAGAGGAGAAAAGCTGCATTGGCAGACCTGCTGGGTATCAGAGCACAGGGGGCACTGGTGAGAAGTAAGTTTCAGGGAATATCTGAAATGGATGCCTCATCCAAATTTTTCTTTGGTTTAGAGAAAAAGAATGGACAAAGAAAAATTATTCATTGTCTCAAATCAGCTGTTGGACAAGAGCTCACTAGCCCTAGTGAAATTAGAAAGAGGGCAGTAGAGTTCTATGCTGAGCTCTACAAGTGTGAGTACAAAGAGGACAAAACAGTGACACAGCAGTTCTTTGATGGGCTCCCAAAGGTGGCTGCAGAAGCTCAGGTTGAGCTTGAGCAACCATTGTCTTTGCAGGATTTATACACTGCATTAAAAGGCATGGAAAATGGAAGGGCACCAGGCATTGATGGGCTTCCCGTTGACTTTTTAAGTCTTTTTGGGCTATGTTGGGAGAGGATTGGTTAGAAGTAGCTAATGATAGTTTAACCGGAGGGTTACTACCAATAAGCTGCAGAAGGGCTGTCCTCACCCTACTGCCCAAAAAGGGTGACCCGAGGGAGGTGAAGAACTGGAGGCCGGTGGCTTTATTGTGCACTGATTATAAGATATTGTCAAAGGCTTTGTCCAACAGGCTGAGGGAGGTGATGGGGCAAATCATACATACGGATCAGTCCTACTGTGTTCCTGGCAGGCAGATAGGGGATAACATTTCTCTGATTCGTGATTTTTTGGACGTCTCTAGGGCTAT